>NW_025813486.1:2309107-2551798 GCF_021976095.1 Xenia sp. Carnegie-2017
TTTTTAACATGCCTTCAACACGCTGTGTCGTGCAAGATTGCAGTAATAAGTCTGATAGAAGTACAGGCATTTCATTACATAAAAGCCTAAACGACGAGTCTTTGAGAAGAATTTGGGTTAAATTTGTTCAGACGAAGCGCGCAAACTTTAATCCGAGTTCGCGCGAAATTCGATTTATGATTTGTTCGAATCACTTCTCGGATGATTGTTTTGAGCGTTTATTACATTTGGGTGGTATGACTAGACGGCTCAAACCTGGTGCCGTATCTACTATTTGGAAGAAATCACAAACACCAACAACGTCAAGAGAGCGGCGTCAGGTTAGCACAAGTTGCAATTATTATATACTTACACATATTGCAGATGATAAATTTTCACAATTTGAGAGAACCAATAATACATCCAGGCAAACTTTCAATATACAATATACATTTATACTAAGGTTTTAAAGAAAATACAAAATGAAGTGTCTGTATCATGCGATGACCTTTGGTCTTTAAACCAAACGAAGCTGCTTGAAGAACAAATTCGTTCAGGCAAACTTCGTTAAAACCAGGGTGATCCAAAATGCGTTTCCTTTCATCGATGTCGAACTGATACATTTTACCACGGCATTGCTCTATTTCCATGCAGCATCGGCACTCTTGGGGGTTGACAACAAGATCCAACGAACAATGGCCACATTCACACCTTTAATATTGGCCAAATTGTATGTTTCCATAGCTAACGGCAGACGATTCAGATCAAAGTAACACACTAAGAATGACATCTTACCATGAAGTAACATCAACACGGGCATCAAAACGATCTTGCAGCATGTCTTCAACCCGCCGTTCTTCTGCGACTGTAGCTTCGTACTCAGCAATTTCATCGGGCGAAGCAAGCGGTTCAATATTATCGACAAATGGCAAAATTTCCGAATTAGATTCGTTCGAATTTGCCGTCACAAATTCCGATGAAGAAATCGATGCGTTTGTCTCGATCGAAGACTCAGAGAGCGAGTTAGATCTCGATGAATTTGACATTTTTTTGCTCTATTTATGTATTACTTTGTATACTTTCCAATGTGCGCTTCTTGCCGTGTTAAGACTATGACGTTGCAAATATTCAAAATGGCCGATTTTAACGGCGGACATGAAAATTAGACATTTCAAATGTTCATAACTCCCTCGTTATATTATTATTTTTGCTTACATTTTACGAAAGCAATAATTGATATGTGCTTAAACTATTGAATGCTAAAATCGATGATTTTTTAACGTTAAGTTTTCGTCATAAGGCATATTTTCTTGTAAATGTGAGAAATATGATAACTGGAGTTGTAGGTTTACACTTTGAAGTATTTTCAACTAAAAATAGGCTTTTTGTTGACCAGAATGATTGAAGCATATGTAAAAATGTGTTTTTCTTTGTTCAGAATTAGTATAGGGGCAATATTCAGTATTGAAGCTGAGTTACAACAGCATAGTGAAAACAGCAATCGAAACGCGCGTGCATCATGAAATAGTTGGCCGCCATATTTGTATTGAGTCACCCGATTCGATGCAGTCATCAAGTTGCTCTCGAACCTATTTGGCACCAGTTGTAGAGCAAAAACAACCCTCATGGAGCCAAAACTGCCCCACCTTGTCTGTTTTAGCTCTCATTGTTAGCAATTTCAAAAGCCAAAACGACCTCATGGGGCTAAAATGGCCTATTTCTTTTTATACTGTGTAAATCGGCAATGAATAATAATAAATTTAAATAATTAATTCCTCGATTTTGCATTTCTATTTTTATGGTCTGTTTTGTCGAGTGCTTAAACAATTAGTGAACTGTATTTAAAATAGACAAATTGATTAAAATAGATTCGATCCGCATTTCTCCTGAAAAAACTCCCCATAACTAACAAAAATAGAGCTGTACATTGGTCAAATAATCTGAAAATAGAAAACATTTTGGCTGATGAATAAAACGAGTATGAAGTCGTTATTATTTTAATAAATTTCATGGTAGAATGTTTAGGGAATTTAAACATTTGTTTTAGATCAAAGTGTTGTTAAACAGAATACGTATAACAGCTGTTCGGAAATTTATTCTCAATATGTTAAAGTGGCTATGAAACGAAAATTTTGCAAGTTAAATTATGTTTGAAATGACTAGAACTTTTGAAATGACATTGTACTTTCTGAAACAGTAAATGCATATCTCTTTTCAATCTCGTGATATTGACGTTTTTGTTATTTCCAATTTATGCAACTTGTGACGTTGTGTTGCATAATGGTTCCTACGATGTTTAAAATACTCTTTAGTTTCCTGACAACTTTAGGTTGATACTAGTAGGCAGCACTTTTTACCATTAACCACGTCACAATGAAGGAAACTCTGTCCTTGTGAATTAAACTATCGGTAAATATACCTAATAATTTACGTTCACGTTATTGTAGGATGTAATATATTGGTATCGTGTTCTACATTATGGTCAAGAACAATATATCTACAGTATTTCTTTGTTTGTTGAAACAACTAGGTGGGGTGTGTACGCGGAATTTGTTTACATGCGGAAGTATCGCTAAAACGGTCCCTCCTTAACAACTAAAAGCCTTAAAGTTGAATACTGTTGTTAGAAATCAAATCGGGAGCTGAATTTTGTCATACATACCGATGGCAAGATCTAATTATCAATAAAAAGTCGGTCGATCAAGTTAGCTCCATATGTCATAGGTAAACTTCCGTCACTGCTTTAAATAAACGTATACAAGATCAAGTAATCAATGTATTTGTAATGAATCTTTAAACGAAGTCTACCAAACATCTATACTTTACACTTTGAATTCAGAATGTCAGAAATCCAAAACGTTTCAAGACGCGAGACGTCTATAGAGATGACCCCTTTTCCTCCTTCGCCATCTCCTCGCAATCGACCATGTGATTCAACATCATCAAGACCTTCAGTTCGTCAATCGAATGTCAAATTTGATCAGTTTGAAGAAGTAGCCTTCTGTTGTCTAAAGCGAGAAAGTTTACCAAGAAGATGGTTCATTAAACTTGTCAGTTCTCCGTATCCTTTTGACTTGTCTGGTGTGTTTCTTGTCCTGTCTTGTCTTTATTATCTATGTACAAGGTCTAATTATAGCTTATTTATCGTAAAAATTCTAGAAACATATGTTGTAAAATTAATTAGTTTGAACAAATTATATCCAAATAAATTGATGTTTGATTTTTTTGCACAAAAGTAATCATTCTCCCTTAATTCAATCAAAGATGGTTCGAGCGTACGAGCATTTTAGTGATTTTATTAAACTGTGTAACGTTAGCCATGTACAATCCATTTGACAAGACCTGCGCTACAAAGAAATGTCAAATTCTTGAGATCCTAGAGACTGCTATCTACGCCTTTTTTGTGGTGGAGATGTTGATAAAATGGATGGCTATGGGAGTATTTGGTGATTTAGGATACTTCAAAGACTCTTGGAATAAACTGGATTGTTTCATTGTTCTTGCAGGGTATAATGAGTGCTGGATTAAATTCTTTTGACGCAGACAACAATCACAATTTTAGTAAATTTCTGTTTTTCTGTATATTTTGTAGAACATTTGAACTTGCCTACGGCGAAGGAAGATATTTGAGTGCTGTTAGATCAGTTCGTGTGTTGAGACCATTAAGAGCAATAAATCGAGTTCCAAGTAAGCTATGAAGAACTACAAAGATTAGTTTTTGAAATTAAAATACGCTTGAGTTCGAATTGTTTCCAAAATTTCAAAGTTCCTTCAACTAAATGTACTTAGACGTCAGTCGAATAGAACTTCATACATAAATATTTAACCGTCCTAATTAATTTTATAGTTTTCCCACTGGTCACAGAATTGTGAAATAAAAACATTTGAACTGCTTTAGAAACTGTTTACGATTGCACTCAAAAGGAGACAAAAACTAATTTTGAAAGTTTAGATATTTCAAACATAATTTATCTAGCTCACCGTAACATAGATAAATGAATAAATAAAAAATCTGTTTTTTCTCATTTGCCTAGGCATTCGCATTTTAGTTATGCTTTTGCTGGACACGTTGCCAATGCTAGGCAGTGTTCTGGCAATTTGCTTTTTGATTTTTGCAATATTTGGGATCATTGCTGTTCAACTTTGGCAAGGTCTTTTACGTGCTCGCTGCTTTCCACAGGACCTTAACAGTAGCATCATTAAACAGTAAGTAATTCTCATAAAATGTTATGAAATTTTTATGTCATCTGTTCAAATACTCATCACATTACTCAGTGTATTCTAGAATTCTCGTTCTGACTCCATAAAATATTTCGTTTCTTCAGGTATAATTTGACAGAGTTTTACCGTCCATCATTCAATGAATATTATGTCTGTTCATTGTCAGAAAATAACGGCTTATCTAAATGCAGTCCTCATAACTTTAATCCGTACAAGGTCAACAATAAAGTGTGTAACCAAAGTTTCCTCACGACGGAGAACACGTCATCATCACATTGCGTGGACTGGTACCAATATTATACGTTGTGTCGGCAAAGTGGAGAAAATCTTCACTGGGGTTCAGTATCTTTTGATAACATTGGTATAGCAACAGTTGTAATATTTCAAGTAAGTTGAGTTGAAATGAATGATTTATTAATTTATTTAACAAAGCTTATTAATGATGAGAATATTATACCTAGATCATCACACTCGCTGGATGGTCAGACATTATGTATAAAATACAAGATGTACATTCCTTTTGGAATTGGATTTATTTCGTCTTTCTTGTTTTTGTAAGGTTTGAATGAATTTTCATTGAAAACTGGAATATAGGACTTTATAATAAAAAAAAACATCAAAAAACTTTTCAATTTTTCTATCAATTTGCCTTTAGCTTGGTTCTTACTTCATGACAAATCTCTTTTTTGTTGTGATAACGTCACAATTCCAACAAACAAAACAACGCGAGAAGGAGCTAATGAAAAAATCGCGCCTGCGATGTCGGGCCAGCGTCAGCACGGTATCCTCAAGTTTGACGCAGCAAGGATGTTATACACAGTTGTTGCAATATCTTGAGCATCTTTGCCGTCGTTTTAAAAAGTACATTTGTTCCAAGATCAAAATGGACAAAGATCAAAGTTTGACGCAGCAAGGATGTTATACACAGTTGTTGTGTTATTATAAACATTCTTGCGACGACGATGATGTGGATAGCCCAAATACAAAGAAAAAATGTTGGGTCAAGATACGTGATAATCTCAAAGCATTTGTTGAAAGTCAACATTTTACGAGGTTCATCATGGTGTCCATATTTCTGAACACGATTTGTATGGCCATAGAGCATCATGGGCAGGTATAAAATCTTCAAATAGTTTGACATTTTACTCCTGCTAATGAGTTAACTGACTACAAAAAGCATCCAATTTTTACAAGAATAAATTATTTTAGCAAAAATAGCAATAGTAATATAGTAGTGATTCACTCATTCATTATCGAGACTAATTCTCAAGGCTGGCTATGTTACTGTTTATAATATATTATAAATGTTTTGTCTATAATTTTCATAGTACGAAAAGTCTTTGATACAGTGCTTGGTTAAAGAAACCTGGCTTACTTTAGTCCAAATAGTAGATTTGTAACGTACGGAGAAATAGTGTTTTGAAGAGTGTTTGTATCTCTTTCAGCCGAAGAAAGTGACCGACATTTTGGAAACTGTCAACGTCTTATTTACCTCAATTTTTGCGATAGAAATGCTGATAAAAATTGCGGCATTTGGACCTTACGGTTATATTAAAGATGCATATAATCTGTTTGATGGTGTGATTGTCATTGTAAGGTATGAAATTTTTATTATTACGATAAGTAAACTTGCCTGGAAAATCTTTTACGTTGACATATGGATTACGTTTCTAGGAGTAAAATTGTTTTTTAATGCAAAATTTACAGGAAAAAACATTCAATCCAGCTACATGCTAAAACATGTGTCTGACAGTTTCTTAAAGATAATTTAACACACACTTTTGGTTCCTGTTTTTCAAGTATTTTTGTGCTCACTGAAATCAAAATAACTGTAATGGTTAAATAATGTAAATAGAGAGTTTAAATCTACAGAATGGCTTGTATGCTGCTGTTGATATTTTCTTACAGCAAAATATTTCTATTTTTCTTTAGTTTTATAGATATTTTCGCTGACAGCGATACGAGTGGTTTGTCTGTTATGAGATCATTTCGACTATTGAGAATATTCAAACTTGTTCGTTTCATGCCAGAGTTGATACGTCAGTTGGACGTTATGAAACTAGCTTTAGATAATGTCATGTCTTTTCTGGCGTTACTTACTTTGTTCGTATTTACATCAAGCATTTTGGGGATGCATCTTTTTGGAGGGAAATTCCAGTTTGCAAACGAAGATGGTCAGCTGGTCACATCGCGGGCTAATTTTGACAGTTTATTTTGGGCGCTTGTCACAGTGTTTCAGGTAAAGAGTGTTACAAACTTTCCCCAAATTATGCAACACATTGTAAACCTCATATTTTAGATACCTTACTACTTTTTCTGTGGTAAGATTTGTTCTTTAAGCTGAATAAAATGTGTATAGTACTTTTTGCCGAATATCAAAAATTGCAGTAATTACAATGGGTTTGTTTCATAGATTCTGACTGAAACTGACTGGGATGTCGTTCTTTTTGATGGAATTCGTTCTCTCTCATCATGGTCTTCTCTTTATTTTATATTTATTATGGTCATTGGAGATTTTATTTTATTTAATCTCCTCATCTCTATCATTGTCGAAGGTTTTATAGACCAAGCTGTTGCTGTAAGTTATTTATCAACTCAAAAATTTTTTTGAATGTTTCCATGAACCTTAAGTTCATGAAAAAATCCTTTTAATTAGTCGGTGTTAAAACATACAGTCTATGATATTTGTTCAATAGGAAGAAAATGAAAACGAAACCGCTGACAATCATGCCACGTCATGTTTAAAGCGTAGTCAAGAATGGTCACTTTTTGTCTTTTCACCAGAAAATAAATTTCGTCGACTTTTAGAAATTCATAAGTATGAATGGTTTGATCGCGTGGTATTGCTGCTTATCTTGATAAATTGTATTGTTATGGCAATGGAAGAACCTGGATTGGACAAGAACAGTGAGGTTGTAAAAATCAGTTTTGTAATCTGTGTGGAGTTTTTGGTTTGACGTTAAACTATTTATATTTTATTTTAGATGGGACAGTTTATTCAAATAATGCAGTATATTTTCACAGCAGTATTTACGATTGAGATGTCTATCAAGGTAAAACAAATTTTTCAAAATATTTTTTTGACTTTGAAACATTTTCTTAATTGGAAATAATTTTTCATTTTATCGGAACCAAAAGTTATTATAATAACAGCTCTGTTAGCAAGGTGAAACCTGCTTTATTGTTGTCAATATGTATGTTTTTATAACGTCAGGTGATATCTATGGGTCTTATCATTGGTCCTGATACATATCTAAAATCTGGTTGGAACATCGTCGATGGAATCTTTGTACTTATTTCACTGGTTGATCTTATCGTTTCCTTGACAACAGAGGGCAGCGGTGGAATCTTTAGAATTCTAAGAGTACTTCGAGCGATTCGTACTTTAAGACCTCTACGGTAAAAAATAAATTACGATGGAGTGAGAATTTATCATTTATTTATGATTTATGAAATCATTGTTACTTGAAGTATGCATTAACAACCATTAGCTAGAGCCACACTCTGTTTTACAACAAAGTTTTGATGAACATTTCGATGTTCATTCACTTTAAAAATATTCAATTTCTGAAGCTATATTGATTAGTATTGCCAATAATCTAAAATTTACACAGCACAATCAATAATTGAAGCTGGCCACCAGACTTTTAATGGCAATGAAAACTCTTTCTTGACTATTTAGAACAATTTCTTAGTTAAAATAAATGATTTATGATTTAGTTTTACTTTGCATGGTAAATTATACAATGTAAGTTGTTCTTATTGAACATTGACAAACGTCTTTGTTTTTTTTTCAAACAGAGTTATAAACCGTTATCCTGACTTAAAATTGGTTGTTGAAACATTGATCAGTTCACTAAAGCCGATCGGAAACTTTTTTCTTATAGCTGCTACGTTTTTTGTTATATTTGGAATCTTGGGTGTACAGGTAGGATTGTTAAAGTAATTACATGATAGCAACAGCCCAAACTCTTCCCTAACTAAACGAATTTGCCTTTCTCTAGTTGTTTAAAGGCAAATTTTATTCCTGTCACGATGCTAAATCATCATTAAAAATAAATAACAAAGATCAATGTATTTCAAACGATGGAAACTGGATGAACAACGTGTACAATTTTGACAATTTGGCTAGCGTAAGTAAAAGTAATGTTATTTAAAATGCATAATTGTTTTCATAATTTGAATCATTGTTATCACAGGACGAAATTTGACAGCTATTCTATTCCTTACAGGCTTTATTAACACTTTTTGTGTTTTCAACATGTGATGGCTGGACGGCCATATTGTACTCAGGCATTGATGCAGTTGATGTTGACAAACAACCAAAACGTGATTACGCCAAGTGGAATGTTTTGTATTTTATTGCATTTCTTCTGATTGGTCGCTTCATTGTAATGAACATGTTGGTTGGTATTGTGATCGAAAACTTTCACAAATGTCACGATGAACAGGAACAAAATTCATCCTCTAGAGAGACAGTGAATACACGATTAAGATCACCAAGAAATTCAAGTATGTTTTATCAGTTACAACGTTTGGGTTTACAACATTAAGGAAAGATAAATTTCACATCCATCTAACATCAAATCATTACTAAAAGAATCTTTGAAATATTCTCAGTTTTTTTTTAGTTTCAGAAATCGCTGATCCTAGCATTCCTGAATGGCGCAAGAAATTGCTTCGATTTGTTACTCATGCGTATTTTGATCTAGCCATTGCTATTGTTATTGGTATCAATGTTGTTTGTATGGCTATGGAGCATTACAACCAACCCAAAGTAAGAATTATCTCTTTTGTGTTTAGCAATTTGTATTTTTTTTAATCATCAAACGAAATTTTTTCTTCCTCTAAAAACTTCATAATGTTAAGATTAATTCCCAAACACTACTTTTTGCCAGTGAAAATTTCCCCTAATTTTACTTTATGTGTTGAAAACAACACAATAAAATGAAATTTGCATACGATAACCAAATGAATCCACCTTTCTGACGGTGGGGACATACTTGTCAAACATACGAGATCAATTTGATTACAAAATTCTGACAAGCAAATGGTCGGACATTATATTGTTTATGTAGAATAGTGGCAATAAAATGGTTAGGAGATGCTTTTCAGTTTTGGGGCATTTTTGAATCTGATTGTAGTTATTCGGACCGATTATTTATAAAGGCAGAAGTCTTAACAGTAAATATTAACTGTTTTGCGTTAGAAAAAGCATAATGATCGAAGAAAAGCTTGAATACTGGCATGTTGTCATCGGGTAAAAAGATTTTATGACATAAGGCTTCAGTTTAGACGATACAAATGGCTTGGCTTATTAAATGTTATCATCGTAAAAACTATTATAAAAAAGTAGATAATTCTTTTTCTCCACGAAGCCCATGGATGCTTTCGTTCATGATGAGAGAGTTGCATTGTATAAAGAGGCTCTCGTTCATCACGAGAGAGTGGTGAGAATGTTGCATTGTAAAAGGTAACAAGTAAGAAACGTATAAACATGTTTAGAGTTGGTTTAAAATAAGTCAAAACGGCAGAATTTGATTGAACTTTTCAGTATACTTGGATGTTCTAGTTTCTTTTACGAGAAGAATTCT
The DNA here is from genome assembly GCF_021976095.1 of Xenia sp. Carnegie-2017. NCBI lineage: Eukaryota > Metazoa > Cnidaria > Anthozoa > Malacalcyonacea > Xeniidae > Xenia > Xenia sp. Carnegie-2017. The sequence goes on from NW_025813486.1 coordinate 2,318,902, forward strand.
TGTAAAGAAAAAAGACAAATTTTGAAAACAAAAAATCGAGTTTTCGGTCCATGCGTCCCGATACTCCGATATAATCGAGTAATAGAAAGTCTCTTGTTAATTAAAAGAACTAGATAATCCTTTTTTGCCATGAAGCTCATCGATGGTTTGCTCGTGATGCATGAGAAGCGGCAAATGAGAGAATTAAATCAGAAAGAGATAAAGCAATAAAAATTGTACAAAACATGTTAAAAGTTGTCTTAAATCATAAGTTTCAGAGAAAGACACAATGTCAGAAGAAGTTAATTAAAATATTGCTTTGTTTATTTTATGAGAAAAAATAAACAAAAAGATAAAATTCGAAAGGAAAAAAAACCCGTTTTCGGTCCATGCTTCCCGATACCTTCTTTAGCGCAAGGCACTAGAACGCCGCATGTTAACGTTTCGGTAGGAGATTTCGGCCCCTCCACGCTATCCTACTTGGGAGATGCAATAGCAAGCTTCCGCCCATCAGACGCCGAGATCGCCTACGATAGGCTTTGCTCGGGGTACGCAGGGAGATTGCGGTCGTCACCGAAGTGTGGGCCCCTAAGCCACTGCATAGTACATCGCACCCAGCTTCCACTGCTAGTTGAAGATGGGTGCTTCCACTGCTTCCACTACTATACTTAATAGTGGCTTTATATTTATATACCAAAATTCAAAGGCTTACGAAAATTGTGGTATAATTAATGTAACTACTGCGCATGCCTAGTTGATTTCTTTGATAATTTGCGACTAAGTGAGTTAATTGGTACAAATTTAGTGCAAGTAGATATAGTTAGTCGTTGCCATGATTATGAACTATTAGTCGAGTGAACTGCGCAAGCTCGAGCGTATGCGCAGATGATTTCTCTATTAAATTGATACTAAGCATGGTATTTACTTCAAAATCGGTGCTAATAGATTCAGTTGGTCGTTGCCATAATAATGAACTAGTGCAGCTAGTCAAGTCGACTGCGTATGCTGAAACAGACTGCGCATGCGCAGATGATTTATTACAAAATTTGTGACTGATCAAGCTAATTACTCCATAACCGTTACTAGTACATACAGTTGGTCATTGCCATGACCATGAACTTGGAGAGTTTGTGGAGTTGACTGCGCATGCTCAGATTTATTTTCTATTAATTTACGACAGAGTGAGCTCTAAAATTGGTGTTTGTATATTCGCTTAGCAAATTTTCAATCATGTATTACTGGCATGCTCTTTGTCTTCTTAAGCTTGTTTTGACAAATGCATATCAAACCCATCAACACTTTGTTACGGCACTTATAATATCTGTGACAATGTTACTTTTACACATTCTGCCATTACTATTAGTCGTTATGTATTTTTAAAATAAGATTTTTAAATTGTTTAAGAGCATCTTCCTTCTATTTTATTATCACTATTCTACATATACAATACTATGTCCGGCCATTTGATTGTCCGAATTTTGTATTCTCATCTCTTATTTTTGACACGTTTTACACATCGGAAGGGTGGATTGGTCAAGTCATTGAACAAGGTTGTTCACTGGCTGTTGTTGTATATTTCTTGAACTATACTCTCTCTCCTTTCAGATGTTGACCTTGTGTTTACAATACGCAAACTATATATTCACTTTCTTGTTCGTGTTGGAAGCAGTTCTTAAATTAATCGCTTTTGGAATAAGAAATTATTTTAAAGACAGGTAGCTAAATGAATTTGATTTCGTAGAACTTTAAAAATAGAAATCCTGCAGCATTAACGATGGCTTTTGAGAAATATTTTTTCTTCTCATTATTAGTTGGAATTGTTTTGATATGTTCATTGTAATCTTGTCAATTGGTGGGATTATATTAGATGAGTTAGCAACATCTGATCTACGGATCAATCCAACTATCATACGTGTTATAAGAGTTCTTAGGATAACTAGAGGTAACTGAAATTAAACTATTATATTTACGATTGAGCGCATGTTGTCAAGATTTTTTATACAATTAACGCATATAGTGAGTGACGCTGTCATTTGTTGGCTTCTTTGGTTAGGATTACTATAAATATTTGTTTTTTTTTTATCAGTGTTGAAGCTTTTGAAAAGAGCAGAAGGAATCCGTTCTTTGTTGAAAGCCATCGGTAAAGCATTACCACAGGCAAGTTAAAATACATGTCTACAAATTTCTGAAGAATCTTTATAGACTATTTTCATAAATTTTGTTCAACATTGTCTATTTAACATCTCTGGTTTTCTAGGTCACCAACTTAGGAATTCTTTATGTTCTTGTTTTTTTCATTTTTGGAGCTTTAGGAATGGAGTTGTTCGGTCGTATATGTAAGTGAAAATAAATACCTTTATTTATTGTTCTCATGATCTTGGAGAAGTACAAATTAATTTTATGATTTTGTTTTATTTTTAGCTTGTAAAAAAAACGAATGTAATGGTTTAGATGACACACATGCACACTTTCAAAATTTTGGCTACTCTGTTTTAACCTTGTTTCGTGTATCTACAGGAGACAACTGGATTGGAATATTACAGGTAAGATTATGAACAATTGATGAAATTTTGTTCTTTCTAAAAACTAAAGAGATTGTGTAGAGCAATCTAGATCATGTATGATCTTCAGGAAGAGTGCTGATAAAGCGTGATTTCTTACGACCTTTAGAAAGATTGACGATAGGGCATCTTGTTTGATCTTCGAGAAACGTTAAGAATGATATTATATAGAATACTTTAAAATTTGTTTTCTTTAGGACACAATGAGCTCAAAAATATGCAATTCTGGTGAAAGAGAGGGATGTGTTATCATCAATAATATTGCTCCTGTCTTTTTCTTTTCATTTGTTCTTATAACACAATTTATCCTCCTCAATATTGTCGTCGCCGTTTTGATGAAACATTTGGAGGAAAATACATTATGTGACGAGGATGAATCTAATGAAGGGATGCAGTCGAACTCGCATATTGAATCTTCCAATCAAGAAGCTTGTGTGTCGAATAATCCTTCTTTGCAATGTGAAGATTTGACTTCTGTTAATGAAATTTCTCGCGCTCCTGTGAGCCCTTCGCAAACATCGATTTCCAACGAAAGAATGAACACAAACCGCTCTGAATTGTTTGTAAAGGGTTCAAATAAAGAAAATGAAGATAGTTATGATATGTCAAAAGACGAAGAAGAACTCAATGTTTTACTTAACTCTGACAGAAAAACTCAAAAAAATTTAACAAACCAAGAGCTTACTAAGACGCATAGGATGAACAATCACCAAATGGAAGCAACTGAAAAGGACAGCGTAGTTCATTTATCAATTGATGGTAAATCATTTGAGAGCGATGTGTGAAATTGCAAATAAGACAATACCATGTCTTACTAGGAACAGAAGACAAATGGCAATGGGAGCACTGGGGCTCACTAGGCCTGATTACTGAAATCGACATGGTTGAAAGAAATTTACAAAGCCTTAAAAAATTGTGAAAAATATTCGAATTTATGTAACTCTTTATGTGGGTCATCTCACTTAGCATTTTTTCTCATGCTCCCCCCCGCTTGTCGACTGTTGAGTGTCACGCGCGTGTTTTCACACGAATCACACGATTGATAAACTTTTGCGCGAGTTTTTAAAATGGCGTAGTACACGTTGTGTAGTGTTTTGTATTTTGTTTTGTAATAGAAGGATTTGTCAATTATCTTTTTTTGAATAAAAATCACAGCAATTTATATACTGTAATGGAGTCTCAAATAGAGCAGGTTCTTTTGCTATGTCCGGAAGCTGACCCAAAGGAAGTTGAAAATGATTTAAACTTTACGATGGATTTTGAAACAACTTTAAATAATGCTTTGGATGGTAAGGTAAGTCTTTTATTTTATGTTCTTGTTTTTAAAGTAAATAACCTAAATAGATAAGAGTATAATTAATTTTTCAGCTTGGTATTAAATCTTCATTATTACCATCAAAACGAAGTGTTTCTCCGATAACAATTTCGTTAGACTATGACGAATTGAACGATAACAAAACCGAAGATGGCGCTATAAAATATACTAACCTTAAAAAAATGCCTTATCTTGGATTGTCAACAGAAAAAGATTCAACTGATGAAGTTCTTGATGACTCTATTTTACTAAAGCCAGTTTTTGATATCAACACTAAAAATTCCAATTCTTCACCATGCCAAGATAAAAGTAACAGCTCTGTAAAGACTTCAATTGATTTCCAAGTACATACAAATAAGACAAACTGTACAAATGGTCATGTTGATGAAACTGAAGTAGATAGCTGTAGCTCAAAGACTTATGGGATAACAGTGGATAATTGTGAATCTCAAGATGAACCTGGCACAAAAAGAAGAAAAAGAACGAAAGAAGAAATAGAAGAAAAGAAAAGAGAAGCAATCGTATGTATCTTACTATTGTATGAATTTTTGATTGGATTAGTGGGGTACATGTGTTGATAGTTATGGCTACATGTATTGATAGTTATGGCTACATGTATTGATAGTTATAGCTACATGTATTGATAGTTATGGCTACATGTAGTGATAGTTATAGCTACATGTATTGATAGTTATGGCTATATGTATTGATAGTTATGGCTACATGTATTAATAGTTATGGCTACATGTGTTGATAGTTATGGCTACATGTATTGATAGTTATGGCTACATGTATTGATAGTTATAGCTACATGTATTGATAGTTATGGCTACATGTAGTGATAGTTATAGCTACATGTATTGATAGTTATGGCTATATGTATTGATAGTTATGGCTACATGTATTAATAGTTATGGCTACATGTATTGATAATTATGGCTACATGTATTGATAGTTATGGCTGCATGTATTGATAGTTATGGCTACATGTATTGATAGTTATGGCTACATGCAGTGATAGTTATGGCTACATGTATTGATAATTATGGCTACATGTATTGATAGTTATGGCTACATGTATTGATAGTTATGGCTACATGTAGTGATAGTTATGGCTACATGTAGTGATAGTTATGGCTACATGTATTGATAGTTATGGCTACATGTATTGATAGTTATGGCTACATGTAGTGATAGTTATGGCTACATGTAGTGATAGTTATGGCTACATGTATTGATAGTTATGGCTACATGTAGTGATAGTTATGGCTACATGTAGTGATAGTTATGGCTACATGTATTGATAGTTATGGCTACATGTATTGATAGTTATGGCTACATGTATTGATAGTTATGGCTACATGTAGTGATAGATATGGCTACATGTAGTGATAGTTATGGCTACATGTATTGATAGTTATAGCTACATGTATTGATAGTTATGGCTACATGTATTGATAGTTATGGCTACATGTATTGATAGTTATAGCTACATGTATTGATAGTTATGGCTACATGTGTTGATAGTTATGGCTACATGTATTGATAGTTATGGCTACATGTAGTGATAGTTATGGCTACATGTATTAATAGTTATGGCTACATGTAGTGATAGCTATGGCTACATGTATTGATAGTTATGGCTACATGTAGTGATAGCTATGGCTACATGTATTGATAGTTATGGCTACATGTAGTGATAGTTATGGCTACATGTATTGATAGTTATGGCTACATTTATTGATTGTTATGGCTACATGTATTGATAGTTATGGCTACATGTATTGATAGTTATGGCTACATGTATTGATAGTTATGGCTACATGTATTGATAGTTATGGCTACATGTATTGATAGTTATGGCTACATGTATTGATAGTTATGGCTACATGTATTGATAGTTATAGCTACATGTAGTGATAGTTATGGCTACATGCAGTGATAGTTATGGCTACATGTATTGATAATTATGGCTACATTTATTGATAGTTATGGCTACATGTAGTGATAGTTATGGCTACATGTATTGATAGTTATGGCTACATGTATTGATAGTTATGGCTACATGTATTGATAGTTATGGCTACATGTAGTTGAGCTCCATTAACTGTGTTCAATTTAGTTAAAGAAAGCAACCAAAGAGAAGGAAAGGTTGGTAAAATTTCAGGAAAAACAAAGACTTAAGAATGAAAAGGCAACAGTAGTTCAGGAGAAGAAATTGCAAAAAGAAAAAGAACAAATGCAAAGAAAGGTTGAGTGGTCGTAATTTTTTTAAATTTTTGTCATTTTTATCAAATTCTTTTGACAGGAGGTAGGTTGAAGATTCCCCTTATAGAAGATACTGCAACCCCTCCATGTACCATGCCATCCCCAGTGTCATAAAATGGTGTTGATTTGTTAAAAATAAAAGAAATGTGTATATTTCAGAGGTTACTTCAACCCCTCCATGTACCATGCGATCCCCAGTGTTATAAAATGGTGTTGACTTGTTAAAAATAAAAGAAATCTGTATATTTCAGGCTGAGAGATTGACAAAAAATTCTAACCAGCTAGATGGTTGTCTTAAGGTATTTATAAAGGGCTGTTTTTTTATATAGGAGGAGATAAAGAGTGTTGAGGATAGGCAACTTTAATTTGATATATTTTTCAGTATGTGACAGCTTCTTTGGACCCAGCGCTGCTACTTGATGAAGTTTCCTCACAAACTGCTGGTCACAAGGACTGTCGCAATGTAATTCTTGAAAAGTTAACCTCGTGGGACATAAATTACGTCATAACGTCACAACTATTTCCACGAAGTGTCACGTGGCAGAGGGAAATTTTTGAACATACGGTGAAAGATGACGATTTAACGGTAAATGATGATGTAGAAAATGTTAATTATATTTACGTACGAAAGGTCATCTTTACATCAATTTCACATCAGAAGAAAATCACGTGATCATTAATTATTCATAACGATAGATAATGACGTCAAACCACACGTCAGAAGAAAATCACGTGATCGTTGTTTTACTTGCTGAGCAATTTGTAGAAATGATCTTCTCATCCAAACAGGTAGGAAATTATTTTTCATTGTTTCATTAAACTGTCGGACCAAGGTCTTATTGTTAGGGATGATTTTTTTTAGAAAAAAAGTGTAGCTCTTGTATTTATTAGAATTTAATGAATTCATGTTGGATATTGTTTTGTCGTTCCTGACTGTTTTTGTTATAGCCTATTGCTACTATGCCATGATTGAAGTTTTTCTGCTTTTTTAAAAAACTTTGTTTACTTTTTCTCTTAATGGTCCTCCAAAAATGCTTTATAGCCAATCAAAGCGCTCTATATGACGAAATGTTACATAATACATTTTATTGGCCAATCAAAGCGCTCTATATGACGAAATGTTACGTAATACATTTTATTGGCCAATCAAAGCCCTCTATATGACGAAATGTTACGAAATACATTTTATTGGCCAATCAAAGCGCTCTATATGACGAAATGTTACATAATACATTTTATTGGCCTATTAAAGCGCTCTATATGACGAAATGTTACGAAATACATTTTATTGGCCAATCAAAGCGCTCTATTTGACGAAATGTTACATAATACATTTTATTGGCCAATTAAAGCGCTCTATATGACGAAATGTTACATAATACATTTTATTGGCCAATCAAAGCGCTCTATATGACGAAATGTTACATAATACATTTTATTGGCCTATTAAAGCGCTCTATATGACGAAATGTTACGTAATGTATTTTATTGGCCAATTAAAGCGCTCTATTTGACGAAATGTTACGTAATGTATTTTATTGGCCAATTAAAGCGCTCTATATGACGAAATGTTACGTAATGCATTTTATTGGCCAATCAAAGCGCTTTATTTGACGAAAAGTTGCGTAATGTATTTTGTTGTTCAGGAATGCTGAATGTATTTAATGATGATGTATTTACAACTGATGTTTATGTTTTATTAAGGATTATGTTGACAGACAGGTAAACCTGGACGAACGTCGAAAAACTTTGCTTGATTTTGTTAAACATGTAAAACACGTGTATGTAGGAAAGAAAATCACTATTTTTGTGAAGGGAATGGAAAAATATTTAAGGTAAAAAAATTGTGAAACTTTATTAGATATCATTTGTATGCGAAAATATTCTTCAGATGCTTTAGTTTCGAGTGAGAGAAGAAATAGTGAAAATTTTAATGATTTTGTGATGTTAGGAATGTGAAGTTGAAAAAACAAAGATCTTTTCGTGTTATGGCCACTGGTGAGGCTCCTGTAGATGATGGTAAAAAAAAGCGAAGAAGAAAGAAAGTTGACGATGTGTTTAAAGTATCTACAACAGATATTGAAGAAGCTTTAATTGAATTGCAGATAAAAACAAATATATGTGTGTATCACTGTGAAAATAACGATGATCTGGCGATGAAGATTGCTGTGTTTACAAGAGCTGTTGCTGAGAAACCTTATAAGTACGTCAAACGAATTCATTTTCTCTTCCCCCTCGCCTTCTTCCGGTGTTTTCCTATGTCCTCCTCCTATCATCCCCCTATCATCCCCTTACCTTCCCCTATCATCCCCCTACCTTCCCCTATCATCCCCCTACCTTCCCCCTATATCCCCTCCATGCTTATTTTGAACAAGCCTTTTGCACTTTATTGCAATCAGAAATAATTTACTTTAATTTTTCATTCAAGAAAATCTCTCACAGACAGCAGTGGATTTTCTTTAGATTGTTTGGACAAGACCTCATTAAAGGTAAAACCTGTTTATGCTTTGCTTACATTTAGTTCCCCATACATTGAACATTACAAAGATAGAAACATAAAATCTTTCCATAACTTTAATTGGAAAGGTTGCTCAAAAACACACAAGTTTTTAATTCGGTTAGAGGTTTTCACACGAAAATGTTCAAGTATTTTTCTAATTGATTTTCCCTATTACAGTCTTCCCACTTTCTGGACAGTCGTTGATTATCGATGTTTTGTAGGGATATTAACCTATAATCAAAGCAAAAACGTCGGTCATATTTCATGTATCATTCTTGAAATATGAATGCAGATAACGATGTTTATTCAAAGATCTAAGCCATTTTAAATCGTTTAGGTATCGTGTCCTAAATTCAAAATAGGATACGTCTCTAATAAAGTAAATGGTTTAAACCCGGAAGTATCGTTACATGTTTGTAAATGTAGATCGTCCAGGTTGGTATAGTCCTGAGAAGGACTGTTTTTGTTGTTGTTGACTGACGTTTCGACAACCTTAGCTGTAGTCATTTTCAGAGTCCTGGATACATCTCTTTTGACATTTCAATGAAAAGACATGATATGCAAGTACTTATGTATTATTCTATGTATCATTGGTCATTCATTTCATAAGTAATGGTTGTGCTTTCTTAAAGTAAAAATTAATGAATGTCGATGTTGGTGTTAGCTAACGTTTTGACGTCCTAAACAGTAGTCAAGTCCCTTGATTCCAAGGTTGATTACCGTTAGAAATGTCGACACTGCTGTCAACACTAACAGTTCATCTCAGGATTGCACTAACATGTTAGAAATGTCGACATTGCTGTCAACACCAACAGTTCTTCTCAGGATTGCACTAACATGTTAGAAATGTCGACATTGCTGTCAACACCAACAGTTCTTCTCAGGATTGCACTAACATGTTAGAAATGTCGACATTGCTGTCAACACCAACAGTTCTTCTCAGGATTGCACTAACATGTTAGAAATGTCGACATTGCTGTCAACACCAACAGTTCTTCTCAGGATTGCACTAACATGTTAGAAATGTCGACATTGCTGTCAACACCAACAGTTCTTCTCAGGATTGCACTAACATGTTAGAAATGTCGACATTGCTGTCAACACCAACAGTTCTTCTCAGGATTGCACTAACATGTTAGAAATGTCGACATTGCTGTCAACACCAACAGTTCTTCTCAGGATTGCACTAACATGTTAGAAATGTCGACATTGCTGTCAACACTAACAGTTCATCTCAGGATTGCACTAACATGTTAGAAATGTCGACATTGCTGTCAACACCAACAGTTCATCTCAGGATTGCACTAACATGTTAGAAATGTCGACATTGCTGTCAACACCAACAGTTCTTCTCAGGATTGCACTAACATGTTAGAAATGTCGACATTGCTGTCAACACCAACAGTTCATCTCAGGATTGCACTAACATGTTAGAAATGTCGACATTGCTGTCAACACCAACAGTTCTTCTCAGGATTGCACTAACATGTTAGAAATGTCGACATTGCTGTCAACACTAACAGTTCATCTCAGGATTGCACTAACATGTTAGAAATGTCGACATTGCTGTCAACACCAACAGTTCATCTCAGGATTGCACTAACATGTTAGAAATGTCGACATTGCTGTCAACACCAACAGTTCATCTCAGGATTGCACTAACATGTTAGAAATGTCGACATTGCTGTCAACACCAACAGTTCTTCTCAGGATTGCACTAACATGTTAGAAATGTCGACATTGCTGTCAACACCAACAGTTCTTCTCAGGATTGCACTAACATGTTAGAAATGTCGACATTGCTGTCAACACCAACAGTTCTTCTCAGGATTGCACTAACATGTTAGAAATGTCGACATTGCTGTCAACACCAACAGTTCTTCTCAGGATTGCACTAACATGTTAGAAATGTCGACATTGCTGTCAACACCAACAGTTCTTCTCAGGATTGCACTAACATGTTAGAAATGTCGACATTGCTGTCAACACCAACAGTTCTTCTCAGGATTGCACTAACATGTTAGAAATGTCGACATTGCTGTCAACACCAACAGTTCTTCTCAGGATTGCACTAACATGGAGAATCTACGCCAACTCGAGTTTAAACCTTGAAAGATTAATTTTAAATTTATTCCAGTTATCGTTCCTTTTTGATCGCCTTTACAGTTGTTGTCAAATTGACGTTGCTGTCAAAGAAAATATGAATAAAAAGTCTTTTTAAATAACAGGTTTCGAAAGACGGTAAAGGTTTAATAAATGTTTGGCGTCAACAAATTGAACAGTTGAATAATGTCTCTCCTGATATGGCGGCTGCTATCGTTTCTCGATTTCCATCACCACAAATACTGAAACAAACTTATGATAAATGTCAATCTAAGGATGAAGGAATGTTCCTGCTTCAAGATATTTTGGTTAGTTCAATCATTTAAAATGTTCATATTTTAGGACGCTCGAATTTTCGTATGTTTTTTTTTTTTAATAAATTCCACAGGTTCGACGCGGTGGTGGATCTACTGCTACGAGCCGAAGGATTGGTCCTGAACTTTCTAAACGTCTTTACACAGCTTTTCATTCAAAAGAAAGTGATTGTTTATTAAAATGATAGTAAAAGAAGTGAAATTATCCCATCTTCTACTGGATGTAAATGTTTTTTAACATATTTTTTATGCTTGAATACTGAAATACCACTTGTACAGGAAGTTCCATTCCAAATCGCCATGGAAAAATGACAAGAACGTAATTATGATAAATTATACAATTTCATCAATCTGGTAATCATAAATTATATGTTATTAAATAAATTATGATCGTAATGTAACGAAGTCGAGTTATACAGCTATGATTGTAATAAATTAATAATATTGTGCCAATAAGAGATCTTTATGTATTGATAAGTGCATTTGTGTATTGAAAACCATCATTGTGAAGAATGGTTTTTGCGAAAACTGCTTTAGGAAGGTATTCGAAGCACACCTAAAATGTAGGCGGACGTGATGTAGAATTCAAACATGTGTTTATCTGTTATAGGTATATGAACCCCCCTGCCAAAAGAAACCAAGCATATTGTCCAACAGATGAAGAGCAGATAGCCAATTGCATAACTCATAGTGTAAGGTTCATTGTGAAATGACAATGGGGTTGTAGTCACCCCCCTGAATTTTGTTTATGTTGCCTAGTTTTAAATTGTGATCCAGGGAGATGTGGTGGATCGAAGTTTTAGTTTTAATAAAACTTTATGATTGAACTAACTGAATGAAGTATATTCTGTCAATTTTTACTAGGAATGATAATTAAAACTGTTTTAATCACCATAGGTTTTTATCTTACCATCCATCTTTGGGGCATTTTTTCTTTCTCATCTTGCAAAAACATCAATACAGAAATCTGTTGCTTGGCTCTATGGCAGTGGGTTATTTTTTCTATTTTTGGTCTCGTCACTCTTTCATGGTGTATCTTTGTTAAAAAGTTACAGGTAAAATTTTTTCAAGCATTAAACAATTCTTGTTGTAGACCTACTGTCCTTTAATGTTCAATATGCTTCAAATGAAACTGCTTTTTACCAGGAAAATACGTTTGCTTCTTCATCTTGGTGATCGTTCTGTCATCTATGCTTTTATTGCAGCTTCATACATGCCATGGTACGAAATAGTGTTGAGTTTTTATTATTTGTGCTAAGTATGTTTATGTGAAATTACAGTCTTCAGAATGAAGGTTGTATACGTAGCCATAAAGTCACACCACCCTTTTTGGTTTTCAGCCCATACCTCTTAAAATGAAAGCATCTATACTTTAATTTCATTGCAGTGTAAGCACTTTGCCCAAAGAGTCTGGTTTTCTTTAGGTTTATGAGTTACCTTTTTTTGGAAAGTTTGTGGGTAGGTTGGGATAAGGTATGGATGATTATGGATATCACCATAATCTAGCACTACACTTGTGGAAGTACAAGTTAAGTAGCTCTAAGTTTTGATACCTGTAGTACCTATATGTATTAAACATGTATTCTTGTATGGAATTTACAATTCTCCTAAAGTGTTTTCATTGTAAATTAGTATATTGATCTGACAAAATCATCTTTGTTTGTTTACTTATAAATCAAAGTTTTAATCTGATAAAATTTGTTCTGTTTCTCATGTCTTAACCATTGATTGTGCAGAAATTTCTGTGATGTTTTCCTAATAGGTTGCTACTGCAAGATGTGGGAGATAAAGGCATTATGGTGGCTTGGCTTATATGGTTTGCTGCAGTAGCTGGTATTTTCTACACATTCATTTTTCATGAAAAGTAAGAGTTCTTTCTCTCATTGTGTGTAAGCATTATAAAAATACAGTATTTGAAATACCTTTATGGCTGAGTATCATCAACAATGACAAAATAAAATATTTTCTGGGTATCAACAATGACAATTAAAATGTTTTCTGGGTATCAACAATAACAATTAAAATGTTTTCTGGGTATCTACTTCATTTTAGATACAAAATGATTGAAATTATTCTCTATCTTATTATTGGTATTTGTCCTTCATTTTTATTTTATTTTGTGGTAAGTAGATTCCTGGCATTTCTTTAATCAAACAATTCGTGCAACACAAGATGAAACTCTGTTATTTTATGCTCAGCACCAAGGTTCAAAAGTACGTTTTGGACTTGATGTGGAAATTTCAAAATTGCTTTACCAGCGAACAAAAGTAAAAAAACATTACAAATTACAATCAATGATCCACATCGTGAATCGAATGATCTAAAAATAAAAATATTTCACTTCACACTTATTTACAATGACAGTACACATTTCCTGTACACACAATACAATGACGTAAGAACCAGATAACAAATACGGCTAACCTGACGTTTACTCCTCATTTGACTCCGAAGATGATTACCGCTAAGGTTGTCGAAACGTCAGTCAACAACAACAAAAACAGTTCTTCTCAGGACTATACCAACCTGGACGATCTACATTTACAAACATGTAACGAATGATCATTACGCAAAAATTGAATATACGATATCGTTTTTTGTTTTTCTTTAGTTTGACTTTAATTTTGCAAATTTAAATTGAACTATACATAAAAGAGCCCTAAGCTTACCCCAGCCACGAACAAATAGCATGAAAAAAAGCCTCGCATTTAATGGTCGACTAATGAGGAACTCATTACCTATTGATCTCAGAGAATCATGCTCTCTAAAGTCTTTTCAAAACAGAATCCCTTCTCACTTTCTCAAATAATTTCGTGATATTTAAATACTTAGCTAAGTTTGCAGTTTATAGAATGTAATTTAATGTTTTAGGAACTGTACTTTGTTAATTTAGTATTCTTATTAAATTTGTTTCTGTAAAATTTGCGCACGCCTCATGTGGAAAACAACTCACTTGTTGTTAATTTAGTATTCTTATTAAAATTCATTTCTGTAAAATTTTCGCACGCCTCATGTGGAAAACAACTCACATGTTGACAATGGCTCGCGTGTTGAAATAAATTATTCATTTATTCAGATGGATATCGTCCAGGCTAGTCTATTCCTGAGAATGTGTTGATGTTAACTGACGTTTCGACAACCCTAGTGTTAGTCATCTTTACAGTCAAACCCTTACTCCTCCTAAGGTTGTGGAAACGTCGGTCAACATCAACACCAACAAGACTCAACTAACCTGGACGATCTACATTTACAAACATGCAACAATACTCCCGGGTTCAAACAATAAACTCTAAGTTGAACTGTATTTGAATTATTAATTTGTCATCTTGATAAAATACATATTTTAGTTTGTCCAAGATTTAATCTTTGATTAGTGTTCCATATTTGATATTTCGTGAAAATTTTGGACATCACTTTCATTTCTCCAGAAATGTATTGTTTTCGCACTGAGTGATAAAAGGAAACTTCTCTTTCTTCTCAAAGCATGAGTACTGTGCGAGGATTGTTTAACCAAAATAATTTATGTTATTTGATCTCGATTTTTATAGGAAGAAGCAAAAGGTATAAAAGAGTTGATCATTGGCGGAGCATTTTATGTCCTAGGTGTTCCGGTGTTTAAATGTGACGGCCGTATACCATTTGCGCATGCTCTTTGGCATATTTTCGTTGTATGTGGTGCTTTATGTCATTATTATGCTGTTGTAATACATCTGTACCTGTAGTTAGGTGGGATTTCTCATAGATAACATTTCATTCTCGTCATTCAATGATATTTTTGTGGGGTATGTTGTACATAGCAATTTATCTTTTCAATAATCGATATCAACCGTCACTATAGTGCTTTGTGGAGATAGCAAAAACTCAAGTTATTGATATATTAATTCCTTATTATTAATCATACATTCAATTTTTCGTCGCCGACCGTCTCCCCACATTAAAACATACGCTACAGTCGTCTATAAAATATCTTGCTATAATCCAGGATAAAACTGCGGACTTATATTCAACTAGTGAAGTCAATAAAGTAATGTGAAATGACTGTGTCTATTTTTCTATTTTTGGGAATACTTCGGCATTTTTCTTCAAAAAGAAGTTACCGGAAAGCAATCTTAGATTATCCATCTATTACTCTAAAAATTTAAAACCCGTGAATTAACTACTTAAATATATTTTAATTGTAATCATTCATCCACATGACTGCTTTTCTTTAGAAATAAAGCATGCAAAATGTACGCTAGAAGCAAGCACTTCTAGGTACAATAACGCCATTATAAAACATAAATGTTTTTGTCACTGGAAATGCATTTCTAGTATAATACAGTGAAGAATAAGTACAGGAAAGTACCATGCAATATACATTGTTGACTTGACTAGTAATATCTGTTTGAAATGTCAACAAAAAGAGCAAAAAAAATTACATAAAAATCTTCATGATAACCTTTATCAAAAATTCAAAAATTCACACAAAGAAAGCCATGACGCATGCGTGGAAAGATTTTTAATCCAGACGCCGACTGTCAAGTGTGAAGTTGGTTGTGAAATATGTGACAGAAAGATCAACTGTTTAAGCTCAACGCTTCTCCCCAGAATTGGACGTTTACTTTGGCGAGATGTTTCCCGAACGAAGTAAGAACGTGGATTTATGAAAATTAGGTATTTTAATTTTGGAAGACGAAAAATCCCCACATGTTGAATTTTGAAGAAGATAAACGGATGTTGAAACCTGGCGAATACTTCACGAGGTTTATAAACGCGAGGTCATTAAATGGCCGACAGATCGTCGTCGCTTGCTTGTAAAAAGTTCTCTCCGAATGTGTTTGATAAAAATAAATGTCAGAATTGCTTTAAACAGAAAGATACACATACAGAAGACGCTCCAATGATTTCTAACCGTCCGACGACTTTGGAGGTATATTTAGCTATCTTTGTTGACTCGTGTTTTAAAGGAATTCAGCTAAACTGGTTGTTTAATCTACCCAAAGGTTGATAAAAGCCATCCTAAAACAGCTTTGAAGACAGGAAATTTATATATTGCTTCAAAATTATTGGAATCACCTGCCACAATCAATGTAGAAGTATGTATGCTAATATATCTATGACGATCTTTCTACTGTTTTGCTTCAGTCATGTTAAAGGATAAATGATTATTTTTATAGAAATGGGAGAAAGTGTGGATTATTTTATATTCTTCAGGCTGTTTGGAGTGGTTTTCTAGCGATCCGAAGGTGTGATACATACAAGTTTAACATAAACTAAATTTTCTATATTTGCGTCACAAATTTAAGTAATTTTTTAAAGTTTCATAGCATTGGTATTTTGTAGATATTTTTGATTATAAAGCCGGCGTTTGTTGAAAATAACTTCTTTATGACAATCATGCTGTGAGAATTTACCTACAGTATTATTGAAAGAATTATCAGAGTTGTTTATGATCATTAAAGTGAAAATTTTTGTTCAGCGATATTGTTCGTTGTTTTGAAATCAACAACTACTGTTTCACAACTTTTGGCTAGACTAGCTGAAGTCGGAGCTATTTATGCCAATGACAAAGTTGTCTCGTTTTATCTGTGGGTAAATTTAGATTAAAAGGTTTTGCTGAAAGCTATGTATATAATTATTTCCTTTACATCAGCCAAGAATGTTGTTTGTAGTTAAATTATCAGCATGAAGTTAAACTGTTACTATGAGAAATCTGTTTTGATTTTAATCTGCTTACTCATGATTCATACAAACACTTTTTGTGAAGCTTTATAAATATCATTTAACTATGATTTTTTAGCAATAGACTAGTCTGAGCATTTGGTGCTAAAATTTTTCATTTTGCATACATTAAATTTTGTGTTTACATTAATTTGTGAAATGAATTGAGAGGAAATTAATTCATCACATCACTAACTCATGTTTATTTGATTTCAATTTCTTTAAGAATGGAGACTTACCATTAGGAACCATCAATCTCGATGATTGTACAGGTTTAACAAATGCTGAATGTGACATTAAAGAACCGTATAGTATTGGCATTAAAACATCATTGAAAACCCATTACATAAAAGCTGAGAATCGGCTTGTTATGGATAATTGGTGTCGTGTCTTAAAACCGTTTGTCATAGCATCTCCAAGCTATAAATTTAATAAAGCAACTTCATTGTCAAGGAGTTTTAATAACCATGATAACAATATACCTTCAACATCAAGTAAGTATTTAATTATATTTTATTACTGTTTTTTAACATGGTTTGATCTTTTATCAATATTTCTTTTTATATAGATTTAGAGTATTCATCTGAACGAAAAATTAGTTTGTCTCGTACAAAGTCTGCACCGTGGAAAAATAGCTCAACTGATGAGAAGGTGAATTCTCCAACACTGATTCGAAAATTTTTGCCCTCAGATAATTGTTCGGTTAAGGTGAGTGATTTGATATTTTATTACATGAAGTAGTTATGACATGACATGACAAGGCATTTGGGATAGTTAATCTTTTACAAATCTTTGCCATTATAAGTTTTTATGTTTTTGTTTGTATAGCATTAGTGTTGTTTAACTTTGGATAATACATCACTGTATGAATTATAAAGCTTGTGAATTGAAAAATGATTTATTAAATACATACTTATGGTAGTTTAAGATTTAATGAGGTTGAGAATAACTTAAAGGTATATTTTGTTGGTTGTGTAATTTAGAGTGAAAATTCTCAAGAAAATGTTGATTCCACAACGATGGAGAAGTCTCGTCTATCATCATCACCAAGACAATCGACTTCAACTGAACCATCAACTATAGGAAAAACAAATTTAACATACGACGCTGAACTTATGGAGGCGCAACGATTAGCTAAACATAATCAAGGAAAGGCGGAGATGTATTCAAAGACTTTATCAGATATGAAAAAGCAATTAAACGATGCTAATAATATGATCAGTATTCAAAAGGCTAATGACGAAACTAAAACAGCTGAAATTGATCATCTAAAAATACGGTTAAGAAAAACAGAGGCAATCCTCGAACAACGATTAAATGATTTTGATTTAGTTGCTAAATACACTGACGAAAGCGGCACTAAACTAGAAAACGGACCGTCCAGTTTTTACATGCTTCAAAATCGACTACAAGAAAACGAGAAAATGTTGATCAAACGGACGCAGGAGCTGGAAAAAGCGAATGAAAGTCGTAAGAAAGTTGCCAAACATACACGAGTTTTGCTTGTTGAGCTTGAGGAAAAATTGACCGGAAATACGAAAAAAATCAATGAACTTGAAGAACAGTTAATAAATAAAACTCTTGAATGGCAACACGAAAGAGATGAACGCTCAAGGTATGAACGCGAAAACGCAAAACTAAAAAATGAGCTTAGCAGCACGCAGAAAAACTCTCGACAACGTGATATAGCAAAGAGAAGCACGGAGCTTCTACAGCAAGTTAGAAATGATCATGAAGCTTTAAAGAGCGAGAAAAAATCTCACAATGAAGTTCGTATGTTGTACGAAACTGTACAAGGAAAAGACAAAGAAATTGAAAAACTGCATGAACGAATCTCAATGCTCGATAAGAAAGAGGCTGAAATGAAGAACATAAAAGCTTTACTTAAAGATTGCATGGCAGAGAATGAACAACTACAATCTAAATTAAGCTCATTGCAAGATTCACATAGAAATGAACAAAAGAAATGTTCAGAATTGGAAACTAAAGTTGACGATACTTCTATGAGGGTAAATATCAATATAAAACACACAATGTTAGAAAAATTACGTTATTTAATGTTGACTAAAGTTTTTCTTGTTAGTTGAAAAGAGAAGAAGAGACAAATAGTGGATTGCAACTTGAAAACGCTGAACTGAAAAAAGAAATTGAAATTTCAAGAAACGAGTTTGATAAACAAGTTACGCTGTTGCAGGAAGATAACGAAACAACGAGAATACGTCTACATGAAGTTCAACAACGTTTAAATGATGCTCTGCTGACCAAAGATAAGGACTCGGGTCTTGAGGAGTTGGCTCGCCATCATGAGGTGCTTAAAACCGAGTGTCAGCGTTTACGTGATAGCCAAGAAGATGCAATAAGTCAAGTGACTCGTGAAAGAAACGAACGTATGAAAATTGAGGAAGATCTTCATAAAACTGGACTGGAATTAAAAACACTGAAAATGAGTGTTCGCATTTGAAGGGACTATTTAGTAGAATCTGTGAAAAATATTCAGCTGATGATAAGAAGGTTGAAGATCGTTCAACTTTAGATTACGAAGATGTCGTGATGAAGATTGTGAAAACACACGAAGAAGTGGAAGAACTTACGTTAAAGTTTGATCAAAAGAATTCAGAAATTTTAAAGTTGAAAACGAAGTTAGAAAATTGTGCAAAAGTTGAAGAAACCATCCTAAGTACTGTTGAAAAAATGCATTCAGCTTTAAACGAAACTATACATGATTTGAAATTGTCTAATGTGCAAGATGTTGAAGCAACGATAGAACACAAGAATACTGACGATATTTTAACAGCTTTGAATAGTTTACGAGGCAAAATGGATCTATTGAATCGCTGTTTCAGGAAGGAACGACAAGAACACGACAATTTATCAACACAGTACGATCTCTTGGCGGTTGATGAGATAAAAACCAATCATCGTAAAGAAATGGAACATCTGCAGGAGGCAATGAATAAAGAGAGCGAAACACTTAAATCGCAAGCGGAGGAGGTGAAATTGAAATTGACATCGAAGGTTATTTTGTTGCAGTCCGATATTAAAGAACTTAACGCTAAACATGAACGGGAAGTGGAAAGATTGAATGAAAAACACAAAGAAGAGGTACGAAATAACTTGTATTTTTATATTTATTGTTTTGTATGTACAACGTACAAAATACGGCTAACCTGACGTTTACTCCTCGTTTAACTCTGAAGATGACTACCGCTAAGGTTGTCGAAACGTCAGTCAACAACAACAAAAACAGTCCCTCAGGACTATACCAACCTGGACGATCTACATCTACAAACATGTAACGATACTCCCGGGTTCAAACCATTTACTTTATTTAGTTTTGTACGTATGTCGTTTTTGGTATTTCGGATGGTTTAAATATCAAAAGTTTCAAGAATTTTAATGAGTGTAGTGAATGATCAATGATTGAAATAAAAATTGAATTGTAGCTATTATGAGGGAGTAATATTTCAAAATACGGATGTTAATGTTTGAGCGGGTGATAATTATCTATGATTAAATATAAGTTATCTTGAAAATCTTTCTCACGCAATGCTCATTATATTTTGTTCAAAACATCAGGCGAGCAAAATTTGAATTTTTGAAATTCTAATCATGTATCCAATCGTTTAAACACAGCTTGAAACAACTCAACTTGAACAAGAGAATTTGTTGACCAAAGAACGACATAAAATGGAGAGTGAAATTGAGTCCTATCGCATAACACAAGAAAAAGAAGTTGATAGACTCCTCAAAGAACATAGCTTGAATTTACAATCTTTACGGACTGAAAACGACAAAGTTATTTCTGCAAATGACGTCACGATCGTAAACCTTCGTGGAAGAATCGACGAGCTCGAGAGAGAATTGCAAAACGAACGGGAAAGGTGAGGTTTTTTTGTATCTCTCAGGTTTCAAAAATGCGTTACGTTTGAAGTGGATCGATAAAACCCTTGACATGCGTTGTCATCATCAAATTTGAGACTTTCGTTGCACATTCCATTCTCATGTAAGTAAAATTGTAATCGGGGAGGGGTGACGTGTTAGTAAAATTGTACTCACGGACGGGTGACATGTTTGTAAAATTGTACTGAGGGATGGGTGAGTGAGTAAGTTTTTATAACGATGTTGTCATCAATGGTTGTCATTTGGTGTAGATTTTTCACGTTTTCCTCTTGTTAAAACAGTCGCAGTAGAGAAAAGTTTAACTTGACTAAAATATCAGTATTTTCTCGTTGCGTTATTTTTAACTCCAAGATAAAATTTGTGCAAGTAGCGTGGAAACACTGTTTTGTCTTTTCTTTACATTGTCAACGCTCCTGTTGTTAGGACCGAATTCCCTCTGCGTTTACAACAGCGTTTTGTTGTAACCCTGTTGAAAGACGATTGTAAATATTTGAAAGTGCCCGTCCTCGTCTCATGTTTTGTTCTTTGACGAGAAATTATTTAAAACGTACGCGACATAACGTTAGTCTTTTATATCCAATATTTCAGCCATATATTAAAAATTGAACAATGTAATTCCCGCTGTGTTGTACATAGTGCAAGGTTAGCAAGGGCAGAAATACTTTGATATTATTATTCACCTCGTGTCCACCGCGTTTTTTGTTGCACAAGAAACCTTTTTGTGCAAAGAAATAGAAACTGGTGTTTTCCATGTATTATATGGTATGTAATTTATCAAGTGTATGTTATGTTTGACACAAAGCAAGACGTTTATGCCTTTGAATAGGTATATGTCATATAGTGAAGGAAAATATTATCTGTTATTGTTCTTATCTTGTGGAATGTCTGTCGTTCACATTGCCGAAGTACTTTGTACCAAGTTACCAAAATGTGTAGAAATATTTTTTACAAGTCTGCTGTAATTCGTAATTGTCCGTATTATCTCACCTTTTTCCGGCTGAACGGTGAATTTTTTTAGCAGATGAAAGGAGGCGAATGTCAGACACTATAAAACAGATTAGGGCCGCATAGCTTTAACGTATGCATGTTGTACGTATTGGTATTTAATTTGATTGAAATGAAATATTAGACAATGCGACGAAGGTAATCCCACGATCGATTTTCGATGTCTTATGCGTACATCCATTTGCAAGCTTTGAATACTACAACAATTTGGTTTAATGAAATTTCAGCGTTCTTTGTTGAGGATTTCTATATCTATACATGATTGATGTAAGTTTAGAAGTTGCTGTCTTTTAATGTGTTTTACCATATGCTTTGTCGAATCTGTTTTCTAAAAAGAGATTTTGAATTGAATACGATGATTTAATAAAATCATCTGTAAAATACAACTAAAGCATTTTGTGCGAGAAGCATTTATTTTTAAAGAACTGCTAAATACATTTGCAATCATTACGGGTTAGCTAGCTTGTGTGATTATATTTTATGTTGCTCTATTTACTGCTAAATGTCCTGTCCATTTTTATGACAAAATGCTTTTCTTTATGAAAAAAGTATATTGTTTCTGATAGAGTGTGTATATATTTCTACCATTAACCTGTAATTTCTTCAAGACTTTTCCAAATGGAAATTTATAGTTTGGAAAATGATGACGTTTCTCCTTTCACGAGCAATGAAACCTATTTTCATTCTGCTAAAAATGCATTCCTTTGAGTTCCGTGCAACTTTTAGAACATTTTCCTTGTAAAACTGCATATTGACTGTCGAATGTATTGATTTGTGTAGACGATACAGCCAAGTTCATTTTATTTAGTCCGGAAAATCATAATGTTTTGTTTTGTATAATATATTGTTTTTATTTGTAAATCCTGATTATTTTGGCTACTATAATGCTACATCTTTAAAATGTGCTCTGCATAACGAATGTTCAATATTTCTATTTACTGCAACATTACTAAGTCATAAGTTTATTTTTTACACGGAGTTGACGAGTTGACATTTCGTAACAATTTTTTGACCTTATCTGCAATCAGACTTAACCTTCAGGTATTAACATCTCGAAATTTCACATTTTTAATTGAATTGATGAAATTTAATCACCTTACTTGCCTATGACATGCTCTTTAATCGGGTCGACGATGGCTTAACAGATATAAGGACATCTGCACAATTTGTGATTATTTAATATGTTTTTGGGGGAATGTGGTCGAGAAGTCTATTGTGAGCTGTGACTCTCTTCTGAGGATTTTTTGTTCGTATCACCTAGAACATTTATATTCCCTTAAAGACACGGTGATCCTTTTCAAGCAGTGAATGATACGCGGGCAATGAAAATTAGATTCAAAGCTGTCCTTTGATATCTGTAAAATGCATGCCACAAAATATCCCGATTATTTACTGATTACGTCAAGTACATCTATCCTCGTGTTTTTTTCAAAGCAATTTATTTTTGTAGATAAGATTTGTCTCTCGTTCACGTATAATTGTTTTATATTTGTGCAGTAAACTGAGAAGTATAGAGGCATTGAAGAGTGATTACGAAGCCAAAACAGCTGAAATCGCGACGAAAAATGATGGACTTGTTAGTGTTAAAGAAATCGAAGAATTAGAAGCTCAATACAAGAAACAATTGGAAAAAATCAAGGTATTCATTACTGTTCCATAATCTTTCAATGTTTGCATGCTGCGTCCAATGTTCGTCGTTTTGAGACTGTTTATTTGTGAGGTGAATTGATAACACGTTATAGAAGAATTATATACTTTATTTTATTCTATCGACTTCGCGAAGATTTACCTCCAAGTCCGTCT
The DNA here is from genome assembly GCF_021976095.1 of Xenia sp. Carnegie-2017. Classification (NCBI taxonomy): domain Eukaryota; kingdom Metazoa; phylum Cnidaria; class Anthozoa; order Malacalcyonacea; family Xeniidae; genus Xenia; species Xenia sp. Carnegie-2017. The sequence goes on from NW_025813486.1 coordinate 2,342,350, forward strand.
TACTTGCAAACTATCTTTAAATATACTTGATTGTTATCCTAGCTCCAAACTTTTCTTTACCCTTACATTTGATACATTTACCATACTTGCATCATTTCTTATTTTCTCACACGGGGAAAACGTAACTTATGGTATTTTCATATCGATAATAAAAATTTATGTGCTATAATGTTTGTGTTGTCATGATAAATAGCATGCATGTCTGTCTTCACGGGCGAAAATACCTTAACTACGGGGTGCATGTGTTAAATTCCAATCTATTGTTTCGTATCAGCTTCAAGACCCTAAAGTTCATTAATCAATCGATAATCATTTGGATGTGAAAACAAAAGATCTTTAATAAATTGTGCAATTTTTCATGTCTGTTTACGGTAACCTTGTTTACAAGATTATTTCTGTTTCTTTTAACTTCGTGTTCAACCTATCTTTTCGTTTAAAAGGCGTAAGAAATCGATTTCTTAAGATTTCTTGCTTTGTTTTGTCCGTTTATATACTTAAGATCATTCATAGAAATTGTTTTAATGAAGTAAGACCTTGCACTTGTGAGGGACTTTCATTATTTCTGAGGGACTCGTTAGTAACAGAGGACTTTCATTATTTCTGAGGGACTCGTTAGTAATAGAGGGACTTTCATTATTTCTGAGGGACTCGTTAGTAATAGAGGGACTTTCATTATTTCTGAGGGACTCGTTAGTAATAGAGGGACTTTCATTATTTCTGAGGGACTCGTTAGTAATAGAGGGACTTTCATTATTTCTGAGGGACTCGTTAGTAATAGAGGGACTTTCATTATTTCTGAGGGACTCGTTAGTAATAGAGGACTTTCATTATTTCTGAGGGACTCGTTAGTAATATAGGGACTTTCATTATTTCTGAGGGACTCGTAAGTAAAAGAGTGACTTTCATTATTTCTGAGGGACTCGTTTGTAATATAGGGACTTTCATTATTTCTGAGGGACACGTTACTAATAAAGGGACTTTCATTATTTCTGAGGGACTCGTTAGTAATAGAGGGACTTTCATTATTTCTGAGGGACTCGTTAGTAATAGAGTGACTTTCATTATTTCTGAGGGACTCGTTTGTAATATAGGGACTTTCATTATTTCTGAGGGACTCGTTAGTAATATAGGGACTTTCATTATTTCTGAGGGACTCGTTTGTAATATAGGGACTTTCATTAATTCTGAGGGACACGTTACTAATAAAGGGACTTTCATTATTTCTGAGGGACTCGTTAGTAATAGAGGGACTTTCATTATTTCTGAGGGACTCGTTAGTAATAGAGGACTTTCATTATTTCTGAGGGACTCGTTTGTATAGGGACTTTCATTATTTCTGAGGGACTCGTTTGTAATATAGGGACTTTCATTATTTCTGAGGGACTCGTTTGTAATATAGGGACTTTCATTATTTCTGAGGGACACGTTACTAATAGAGGGACTTTCATTATTTCTGAGGGACTCGTTAGTAATAGAGGGACTTTCATTATTTCTGAGGGACTCGTTAGTAATAGAGGGACTTTCATTATTTCTGAGGGACTCGTTAGTAATGTAGGGACTTTCATTGTCTCCGAGGGACTCGTTAGTAATATAGGGACTTCCATTGTCTCCGAGGGACTCCTTAGTGATATAGGGACTTTCATTGTTGTCAAAAATTACATGTGTTTTCTTTTGCTCAATTTATTGCTTATTTCATTGTAGGAAATTCATGAACGCGAACTGGAGGAAAATAAATCTGACATGATGATGGTTTTACAGGCCCTCAAATCTGACTCATACAACTCTCCTGCTTCATTGTCTACTGACTCCATGGAAGGAAATGACGACTTGAGAAAACTGGAAGCTCACGTGGAAGCACTAAAGACTGAACATGCGCAGGAGATTGAGAAAATGAAGATTGAACATGAAAGAGATTTGGAACAATTGCGTCTTGATATGGTGACATTGTTGAAAGCTCAAGAAACGTATAAAATAAACGATGTTTCACAGGTATGTAAGAATGATTTAATTACGGTTTGTGTTTTGATTTTTGATGAAGAAACATAAAATTTTAATAAATGAAATGTTTTTCTACATTATAAGGTTGACGGATTTGATGCAAAACACAAAGGACATTTGCAGGCATTGAAACTCTCACATGAACAAGAACTTAGAAAAAAAGATGAAAAACATCAAATGGAATTTGATCAACTGAAAACAGACATGCTTGTTGCAATTCAGGCAGCTTCGGCCGTAGGTAATTCTAGTACCCAAACCCCTAGCTCATCAGAACGACGGATCATCGAGCTTGAGGCGCTTGTGGAAAAACTGAACGATGATTTTGAAGAAGAACGCAAAAGTTTAAAGAATGCCATTAAGAAAGCAGAGTCTGCAACAAAGTTTGGTTTAAGAAGAAACGAAGAAATGAGTAATAAAATTTACGAAATGCAACGAGAAATGGAAGAGATTGATTCTAAATACCAAAAAGAAATAAAATTGTACAAAGAAGCATTTGATCAGGAGAACGAGAGGAAGACGACCATTGGAGCTGTGCCGGGACTACATGCAGAAAATGAAAGTCTTAAGGTACGAGGAGAGATTTAATACAACGACTTTGTATGAAGGATTAATGGAAGATTTTGACGTGTTTCTTTTAAAGTTTTTAAAATTGTGAGAAAAATTATTAGAAAATAAAACACAAAGTTCACTAGGTTGAAAAGTCTTTCTCTTTGCTTATATTGCTTATTCATATTTAATGAAATTTCATCTTAGAGTTTGAACGTAATAAAAGTGCAAGCGGAAACACAGCTTTTAACTTTTTTGTTTGTCATACTTAAAGTTGTCTGTCGTTGTATTTCAATAAAATTTTTGTATACAATGATATGAAATAGTTATTATTGTTATAACGTTACAAACACTAGCGAAATCCTTACCCTGCCTGAGCTTGTTGTTAACGATCATTGGAATCGTTGAATTGACAATAAACCAATTTATCACTACGTTTGGAAATCGTGTCAAGTTGTCATCAAAGTCATGTATTTGCAATCCAGGTTAAGCTTCAAGAGTTAGAATTATCCATGGAGCAAATGCAAGTTCGTTACGATGGAGAAATCAAAAGATACAAAGAAAAATTTCAACAGGAAAATGTGTTAAGCGTTGAGGAACTACAGTTGAAGATCAAATCATTAGAGGATAGCATTGAACAGATGAGGATAGAACATGATACAGAAATGGAACGATATACTAAAGCTGTAAAAAGAGGCAAAATATCAATGAATAGTACTGCAAAGGAAAGAGATCTTGAAAGAAAGATTGATGATTTAGAATCTACAATCAACGGAATGAGACAAAAACACCGTGACGAGGTTATCTACTTTTCGTTTTTCGAATAAACGCATTTTTTTGTATAAGCGCCGCCCTTCAATAAACGCCGTTTCTCGATTTGTCAAAAAAGTCGCGGCGTTTATTCAAATTGCGTTCATTTGTATTTATACTTTCCTCTTGCGAAAATTGAAGCCGGAAGTTGGCTTATTTGCTACTGGCTTCATGGGGGTATCGGTCCCACTTTACTATACTTTTGTATTACAAAATCACAGTTTTCGCGTTTTTATTCCTTTTACAAACTTCTGATTATGGCAAAATTTTTATGACATGTAGAGGAAAACCGGTAGAGAGTTTTAACCCTAAAGCTCTGTTTGTTTGGCTTTGTGACGACTGAAAAATAAGATGGCAAGTTGTATTGAAATTTGAAAGTTGAAGGTGACGAGACAATTTCAGCCGTGCGAGGCATTTTTAGAAGATAATACTTAAATTACAAATTAACAACAAAGTAAGAACAAAGATATTCATATCTTCAACATATTCATCGATATTGAAATTGTACACATAGGAACTGGTTGAAAACTTTGCTTCGCTTAATGACAACAGAGGTACTTTAATTCGCATATTTTGATGATGTACATCTCGTAGAGTTTGATGATACCGTTTTCAACTTACTATTAAAGACAAACTTTTTAGGATTAAATATCTTTGCCGGTTGTTCTGTCCCTTTCACAAAAATTTTGCTCGAATCAAAAGTTTGTAGAACGCAAAAGCTGTGATTTTGTAATACAAAAGTATAGTAAAGTGGGACCGCTACACCCCAACGAAGGTCATAATCAGATGAGCCAACTTCCGGTTTCAATTATCTACTATACAAAATAAGTAATACAAAATAAAACAAATTCCTTGTATTACTTGAAATTGTCTGCTTGTCCTGGTTATATTTTATACATGGTGCGTTATCCAGTGTAATATACATATCAGTGGATTACACTTACACACGAGATGTAAATTTAACTCTTAATCATAACAAACTCCTTTGTTAACTCGATAAGTGTTTGTTTCCGATCTTGACGTCATTAGCGCTTTTATGTGTAAACTTGTGCAACTCTGAGTATGTTTAATGTTGTATTAAATGAAGTATTATCGTTTATAAAGGTTCGTAAATACCGCGAGAGGCTTGAGGACGAGATGGAACGTCATCGTAAGGAAGTACAAGAATTTCGATCCAAATTACGTAAACTTGACGCTGATTCACGTAACAAGGACGACATGAAGAACAAAATAACTGAATTTGAAAATAAAATAAGTAAATTATCGAAGGAATCGAGTAAATATAAAGAACAAGAATTTGAGTTGAACGATACTAAGAGTAAAAACAGAGAGTTGCAGAGACAGGTATTAAACTTTGTTTTAACCTTGTAATACCATAGCCTCCCCACCCCTCCCCCCTCCGGTGAATAATTCCATATGATCGTGACACTCGACTCATTCCACAGTGGGCTCAATCTCATACAAACCAATTATTTAATAGTGCAATGTTCATAGATCTCTGCATTATAAGGCAGTCCATGTATTAGTCCTCGTCCTTATATAATAAGCGCCCCTCCCCTCCCCCTCGTACAAAGCCAGAAAAAAACGTCAGACGGTCGATGGTTGGCGGTATTCGTTTATTGTTACAGTATGTGATTATATACAGTAACTAGAAGCACTCCAACTTCATAATAGTGGCGATGTTCACAATTTTTCACTGCTTTCCACTTTCAGGTCGATGCATATAAACGAAAACTGGAAATCTTAGAAGAGGCTGTGAATGAGAGTAAGGAGACTGGTGCAGAGTCTCGTGTTAACCGAAACCGCGGCAAACTGCCTCGTTACAGTTCCATGGACAATATACGATCAACTAAAATGAAAATGTTTAATCAGCACGAGCGAATCAATGATGACAACGATGTTTTCGAAATGAATAATAATTATAAAAAGGCGGAGATTGGTGGTTATAAGCTCAACCAAGGTATGAGTTTAAAAATTTTTTTTCTTCGGTAATTTTCTTTTTTTCAGACAAATTTGACAGTAAACTGTATTTACTACAACGTCTTTGTCTACGTTCTCATAGATGTAATATCTTGGATGTTTGCATGCAATGATACAACGTCTTTGTTTACGTTCACATAGATGTAATATCTTGGATGTTTGCATGCAATGATACAACGTCTTTGTCTACGTTCTCATAGATGTAATATCTTGGATGTTTGCATGCAATGAAATCTGTCAATTATTAAAGATTTATTTTGATGCATGTCGATAGTCAGGCAATGAAGCTTTACATAAACAAGGTTTGTGTTCAATTTGCTTTAGATAGCAATCGTCCTTCGTCGGTGTCTGCATTTCCTGTCGAAAATGATAATGGATTTAAACGAAGTACAGAAAAGGTAAATTACATTTTTTTAATATAGCGTTGATTACCATTTAAACACTTTTTGCTGTGTTCTATGCGCATGCGTATTTGTTAAACCATAACTTGTTTTAATTTTTAGAAACGAGAAGTTTCATCGCTCAACCGTTCAACATATCATCCTTGTAAGTATGAAAATCACTAATGTGTTGTTGAGTGGAGATGTTTCCTCAGACCTCGTGTTTGTTTCATTTTTTTATTACGACAATACGACTAAATAGAGAATTTTTATCTGTTGAATTTATAACTCCTATAGTTACAACCAGCGACGGATTTAGGAAGGTGGGGAGAAGTTCTAATTTCTCTACAAAATATTAATTCATCAAACAATCAAGCAAAAGCAATTGTGATTAGCCGTTAGGTCTCATATTGTACAGTTGCAAGTAGCTATCGAAACTACAGCCCCACTACCCCCCCCTCCCACCACCACAAGAACCATCAGCCCCTAGTCAATGGTTGAACTTGACCATCGTGAATGTTTGCAACAATGATATTTTTATTTTGATCAAATTTTACGATTGAATGAAATCCAGTGCAAAACTTTTCTGTATTTCAATATGTTCACGTGACTCCTGGCAAACTTGAAATTATTTTCCGTTTTTATGTATTTTTAATGCTGTAACATTGATTATCTTTAGCTTACATTAAGAGCTCAAGTGGCGAGTGGAACAGCAAATAAACACGTCTTTTGTATATTAATATATTTTTGTACTATAGATAGATATTTTCAATGTATTTTATCGGATTTTTCTGATCAGTTGATCAGCTGATGTTTTGGCGTCTGTATAAAACCAACTAAAATAGTTCTAATAATTAACAGTATTTGACCATATATTAATAAATTATGTATATACTCTATATGTCTTTATAGGTACATTTGTTAGCAACCCTGTTTTTCATTACAGAGAAATGGGATAATGTGTTGTTTTGCTGAAAGAAGTTTGCAAAATATTAAATATCAAAACTGTGTCTTGTGTTATATTTTCGCGTCTGAAAATTACAGGTTACATACGGAGGGTATATAAAAGAAATGTAATTTATTCATCTTGTTATCAGAGATATTATAAGTAAACGCATGATTTCAGGGAATTTTAGTAAAAGTCCGAGAGCGCGACCCAAGGCCTTGATGTTGAGTAACTTCCAACTTTTACCCCTAACTCCATGCTTATTTGTCGAAATGCAAACAGGCTATATGACGAAGATGGTCTACTTAGTACTTACGAGGATTGCGAGAACGTCATAACCAACAGTATCAACAAACAAGCTATATGACAAAGATGGTCTACTGAGTATTTACGAGGATTGCGAGAACGTCATAACCAACAGTATCAACAAACAAGCTATATGACGAAGATGGTCTACTGAGTATTTACGAGGATTGCGAGAACGTCATAACCAACAGTATCAACAAACAAGCTATATGACGAAGATGGTCTACTGAGTATTTACGAGGATTGCGAGAACGTCATAACCAACAGTATCAACAAATAACATTTACAGTGAAAAAGGGTGATGTTGTTATCATGCAATCGGACGAGCGGCGTCGTGGTAAATGGCCCCTTGGGATCGTAGAGGAGTTGTACGAAGACGTGACGGTGTTGTTTGTGCAGTAAAGCTCCGCGCAGGGAAAACGTATTTCGAGAAGATGGTGAACAACCTTTACCTACTAGACGGTTATCGTGCTAGCGTACAGAACCGACCTATGTGCACTTGAATCCTGGAGTACAGGTGTTTACACGGAAAAGAAATGCAGCAGTAACAGCTGAGCAGCGCATCAAGGAAGTGACAGAGTTTGAACTTTAAGTGAGGAGTGAAGGAGAAAAGAAAATTTTGATTATGAACATATATGAAACTTTATTAAAATTCGTCTTCTGTTAAACGAGGACAGTCTCGTAAGGGAATACATATACCTTATCTTAATATGTTGACAGAGAATAACTGCCTTTTTACATTTCAATTCACACAATAGTTATACGTATGTATTGTCGTTGACGAAAAAACTTCTACGCAAAAGCACCTTAACAGGACGCAGAAAGCAAAGAGCAACAACTTTTTCCAACCTTTATTGTGCCTCCACTATCTTTATTTCTGCTGAAACTCAAAAGATATTTTGATTGTACGTCGCAGAATATATGACAGTATATGATGGAGAATGAGAGCAGACGGAGTATGACAAATATTACGTTTCGTAAATATATTCTGTGGTATTTATAAAGTTTGAACATGGAATTATTACTAAGATTTAATGGCTCGTTGGTGAGTATAGTTCCCGCAGTTCAACGGTTAAATATGCATGTAGAACGCTGGAAATGAATTTAACGATTACCAAGGGTTATTACCTCCGACCCATTTTAGACGTACAGGGGTCTGACCGGTGGGTCTGTCTGTACGTAGTCTGGGCGGACCTGGGTATGGCATGGGGTATGAGCAAAATCTCATGCACGAGTAAATTTGAGCCTTGGCAGTATTCGAAGTTGAAGCAATTAGGCCTGTTTTATACTTCGCATTTTACATGCGTCGAATGCATTAGAGACAAAAGAAAATGAGATAAAATTCTTCATTATCTTTTGTTTTGAATGCATTCGACGCATGTAGAATACGACGTATAAAACAGGCCTTAAAAATGAACCGCTGATCAATTTTTATTATTATGATAATTACCTAAGACAGAGTAGAAGTTCTCGATTTCTACGCGAAGCATTTACAAGATATTTTGTACAATTTGTCTCTCTCGAGAATGAATACTGCTCTACAACTTTGGGATGGTGAACTGTCTGTTATCACAACTCCCCCACCTCGAGTCGCATCGCCTCTAGAGATTGTAATAAAAGTTGCTTTTACAGGAGTTAGTGCTTTAGATTTACTGGTTTTGTCTGGTAAATTTCCTTGTCCGAAATCTCTTATTCTTGGCCACGAATTTTCTGGTGTTGTGACGGAAATTGGTAGTGAAGTGAAGCGCTGTTCTGTTGGAGAAAGGTTATTATTTACTTCTTATTTAATCAAAATTAATGACCTTAGAATAGAAACTAATTTGACATTTTGAAACTTGTTTTAAAACATTTCAATATTTAAACACCAAAGTTTGATCCAATGATCTTTGATTCCCAGAATATTGCTTGAAATCCTTGCGCAATTTGAATGTATTTGATAGTTAAAGTAAGAACAGTTCTCTGAAATATTATCTAGAGTTGTAGTCAATCCACACTCAAAGTCTGACAGTTTCAAAGCTCAAGCACATCTCTGCTTTACCAATGAAATTTCAAAATCAATTGGCCTTGGATGCAATGGTGGCTGGGCACACTATTGTCGGGTACCAGCTGCTTTAGCTCATCCAATTCCAACCCAAATTACTTTAGAAGTTGCTGCCTTGGCTGAGCCAATATCTTGTATCCTGCATGCATTGGATTGCATTGGTAACGTATACACTGATGCAGACATACTTATTTGTGGAACAGGAATAATTGGTTTACTGTTTGCAAGTATTTTTCATTATCGAGGTTATCGTAGAGTGACCCTTACTGAGATATCAGAGCAACGTAGGGCTTTAGCTTCAGGTTTGAAACTTGGTTTCAACATTGTACATCCCGACAGTTTAGAAGTTTTGTACAAGCGTAGTATTATAAAAAATACTAGTACATGGGGATTTGATTTGATTATTGATTGCACTGGTATGGATGCTGCTATTGAGCAATCTTTCAAATGGCTTCGCTTTGGAGCAACTTTCTGCATTTTTGGCATTTGTTTACAAGAATCGGAAGTAAAAATCAGCCCCTATGATATTTTGATGAAAGAAATCAAAGTTGTTGGTTCAATTCTGAATTCTCTCACATTTCCAAGATCCATCCAACTTATAGAAGATATGGGCAAGGATTACTTAAGTTATGAGAAATTAGGTATCAAGGTTTATAAACTTCAGGACTATGCTGAAGCATTTTCTTCTTTGAAGAGTGGAAAAATTGCTAAAGCTATGTTTGCTATATAAAACTCTCCTCAATGATAAGAAGTTACAAGTATTAAAGTAAATTTGACTGGAAGCATTATTTTTTTTGATTACAGCTTTATGTCCATCATGTAATAATCACATCTTTCGTCTAGAAGTTTCTTATGGAGAAATGCTTTGATATATGAAAAATTGTTATGAACAACTAAATACAGTCATGTAGTTAAAATTATTGAATATGCATCTTAGCATGCTATCAAGCACAATACATGGAATTTATCTGCATAATAGGTCATCTTAATCAAATTTAAATATATTTCTACAAAAAACTTTAAATATCTACTTTGATCAAACAAATTTACAACAAACCATGACCATCTATCTTCGTCTCATTGTGTTTATGAATAACATATTTAAAAAAGGACTTCAGCATTCAGAGTCAGAATCAAGTAGCATAGTTTCCTCCGAGAATTCATTCTTGTTGTATACAACTTTGGGTTTTAAGTTGTCTTCATTTGTCTGGATTGCTACACCCCCGGCGTATTGTTGGTAGGAGCGAGAAAAATTATGGATGGCATCTGTGACAATATCTTTTGGATTAAGCGTCTGCTTGAAGTTGCTGGAAATACTCTTCATTGCAACAGCTTGGCCTTTCTCGTTCAATTTTCTCTGGTTAAGATAAGATGAATGTGGGAATGCAAACCGCAAAGCTACAGCAGCAAAGAACATTTCTATGCAGATGAGAAAATCTTGACAAGCGTTTGCAATCTTTCCAGATGAAATGTGATTATAGGTATGGATTATTCCCAAACTTTCAAAAATGGCAAGAGTGAAACCTAAATAGCATTAAACATATTGTATACATTACTTCATTTAGGCAAAATATATTGAGTCACCAAAATGTTACCTTGCCAAAATGAGAGAAACACCACAGATTTGATTGTGAAAAATTTCCACACTGGTGAATAAGATGCAAGGAGCTCTTTCGCGGCAGAATAGAAAAGCAAAAGACCATACAGTGCCAATGTGTAGGATATGTTGTATATAATGGTGACATAGAGATAGCCTCGATCAAACCTACAGACATTAAATATTAACATTAAAAGATCTAACAAGTTTATTTAGGTAAAAGTTTGTTCACAAACCTCCATTCACCAGGATCATAATAACCAAGAGGATACAAGACCAGAATAACGATCACCATTATGGGTTTCACAACACAGAATTGAAGAGTTGCCTACGAGCAGAAAGACGATGCGCAATTTACCATTAATGATGCCAAGAATAGATTTTAAACAAAATCCACAGCTTACCTGTTTAAAAAACTTGAGAAAACCAACAGAATATTGCATTCCATTTAGACAACATGTAAATGTAAACCAACTTGACCTAAGTGAAAATTACAATGAAGAAATTTTTATGAATGAAAAGGAAGAAAAATTTGAAAACATAATGGATTCGTTACTTTACGGGACGTCCTCGTAGTTCGTTCATAATGGCTATCTCACCCCCAAGATATTCATAACACAAACTGATGAAGTTATAAATCACAAATGCTACAAAACATAATATGTACAACAAGATTTTAGATTCCTAAAGATTGCTCAACATCAATCCACCGATATCATCTGTTGTACCTTCATAGCAATCTCTTACAGTATCAAAGTAAATGGAATATGAATGTTCAAAAAACAGAAGACTGAGCCATGAATGGAATGCATAGATTGGTACAATGAACAGAATTCTCACAATCCATCGCTGTTGGTTGGGGTTCGTGTAATATTTCAGATGAAGATAAATCTTAAATTGAAAATAATTAAAAATTAGAAAACATTAGCTTTCATTCATTAACTAGCACACAATGTGTTGACCGATGCACACTTTGTGATAGGCCGGAAGAACGGCGTTGAAGAGAAATATTTTCGTTTATCTATCCAGATTCTAATAAGAATATTAAATTATTTTCTTTTATTACAATTGTAAACTTTTTCTCCTATACGATGCCACAAAGCAGAACAACTTATTTCCTAAACTTTTTCGTACATTTTGAGAATGCGATTTTCTTCATAAATATCGTGACATTTCTCATCACTTAGGAAGTCTTTAGTCACGTTTTAAAGCAATAACAACTCAACGAACATTGAAACAAACGCAATTGAAATTCAAAACACAACTAAAACGATTGAACAAGGAGACTAATTTTCTTGCCTGATGTACAGTTATGAGTATTGCAAAAGCGACAAAGACACCAGAAATACTGCGGGCAGCTGCCGTTTTGTAAAAAACATTGCCGTCATGAAGTTTTGGTGCTATCGAAGTATTTTCAGAATTTTGACCGTTCATGATCAAGTCTGTCCCGTTTTCATACTTCTCGACATGGACAATGCCATAAACTAACAAATTTCCTGATTTCAAAACATAAAGAACGACTTTCTGACGAAGACGAAATTCAAACAGTTTTAAAAAGATATTAGTTAACACCTATTTTTAGTCTTTTACTTTTAGTCTTTTTCGTTGACTTTAAATGAAGTATTTCATTTTCTATACTTCAGGTATTATTACGTCATTACACATTACGCATTTAAGGAAACTGTTTATTTGTGGTATAAATTATATGAATTTATTTCATTAAAATTTTACTTTCATATCATTGTTTGAAATAAAATGATGGACTATATTTCATTAGGCTTTTTTTGTACACAAAGGTCAAATCGTGCTGACCATGTCTTTTGAAAATCACAGCCGACATTTTTGTCGTCATTTTGCTTTTTGCGCTAATCGGGTGCAAGTGGATGCAAGATGGCAGCCAAGTCGATCTCATCAAATCTAAAATTTACTACCAAGGTCTGTTTTTAAACTCGCTTGAAGTATTTAGCTTTATTTTAAACCCAATTTAAGGTCGTTGACTGTTGTCAATTTGTTATTTATTGAATGAAATATAAGACAAGTACATTAATGTCTGCATAATGAAGACTTTTTCAAAAGTCCATAACCTGCTATTGTTCAAGAGATCAACTGTTTATCACACATGGACATTGTTATATGTAATTCTAAAGCTTTTTAAGTGTTTTCATACCACAGAACAAAGTGGAAAAGTGTACATTTACATTTTTTTGATATTCTTGATTAAAATTGAATATGAACGTTCTTTAACCCCCTATGAAATATACAAATTCTTATTATTTCAGATACCACTTCTCTTAAAAGCCACTTCAAATGATGAGAAATCAACACAAGGCTATCATCTTCAGGAAATAAGTTGTATGTCAATTTTTCATGATCAAAAACATTACTTCAAATGATAATCTAGTTGCCTAATTTAGATATAAAATAGTATAAAATTGTTTGAAAGAAATGCTCAATACCAAAGTAGAGCATATATTTATAATAAAAAGAAATTACAATTCTTAAAATACTTCGTATATATACCAGTGTGCGAATTAATGGTGTGCAATGTGCAATTTGCACATCGCTTTAGCTAAAATGAAAACAATTGCACATCACTTTTTTAAACGATGTGCAAAAATCAGCGGTTTTAACAAAAAACACTGTCGTAAATCATATGAATTTGTTCAGTTTAAAAATATTAATTTAGCAATGAGCGCTATATAATAATTAACGTAATATCGATTTGATTATGTCTCTAAAGAAACACTTTTTCAAAAAATTGCACATTGTTTTTTCTGAACTAATTTGCACACTGATATATACAAAGTATGAATATAAATATTATACATGTCACGATTAACAGAACTATAGTTTTCATTGTTTTCATTGAATATATTGTTCAATATATTGTTTTCATTCACCAGATGATTGCAGTAAGGTGTGTAACACTGTGTAGTGGATGGTTTCATGATATTATTTATTTTACTTTAATTATTTGTTATTTATTTATTTATTCAATTTGCACCTTAAGTTTGAGTAAGTATTAAAACCTTGGCTGTACTTATTAAAATTTATCTTTTCTTTCAGTGATCTCAAAGTCATCATTTCCTAACTGTAAATCACTGTTGACTTTCTTACTGGGTCGCTTGGAGAAACGAGAGCCTTGCATAAAGTTTAAGGTAGAAGCAATTCAAATTCCTTTCTAAAATGTACAAAATGTTGTTGAAGTGTACAATATGCTATCATAGAAGAATCCTTATGTTCGCTAAGGTGTTGCATATCATGAAGTATCTGGTTGTTAATGGACATGCAGAGTTTCGAAGTCAGTTGCGACGTAATGGAAATGCTATTAAAAAATCTGTTGGTAAGAAATGTATTCTAACTCCTGAGGGAGGGGTGGGGGGTGGAGTAGTGAAAGGGGGGCATACAATTAAAATAATGCATGCTTGACATATACATATGGTGTGTAATCATACATTGTTGTTTCTGTTAGATTTTCTTGGTGACTTTGATCCAATTCATGGTGATGGATTAAACATTAAAGTTAGACAGGCAGCTTCAGTAAAGTGACCATTATTTCCCTTTCTGCTTTGCTATTTTTACTTTGCTATTCAAACTTTGCTATTTTTACTACATCTTTTCTTTACTTCTAGGATCTGGAGAAACTCTTGTTTGATGTTGACAATCCTGATGTTGAAGTCATTTATAAGTCTATGTGTATGTATGATTGTTATATTATGAGAATACATGTAGGTATATATATGTACATACAAGGACATGTGTGCTTAGAACATGATTAATAGGTGTATGTATAATGATGTATGTCAATATGTGTGTATGTACATGTACATATATGAACATAAAGTAAATGGTTTGAACCCGGGAGTATCATAATATGTTTGTGGATGAAGATCGTCGTGGTTAGTAGAGTCCTGAGAAGGACTGTTGTTGTTGTTGTTGACTGACGTTTCGACAACCTTAGCGGCAGTCATCTTCAAAGTCAAGTTGTAGAAACGTCAGTCAACGTCAACAACAACAGTCCTTCTCAGGACTCTACTAACCTGGACGATCTACATCCATAAACATATATGAACATGTTTGTTTATATTGATGGATAGGTATGTGAAGGATACATGAGGATGTGTGTATGTATACTTATATATAAACGGAACATCAGAAATGACACCAAGACTACTCCGACCATTCAAAATAGACATCGCACATAAACCAACACACAAACTCAAATCATACTTCACTAAACATAAAGACCGAACAACGACATTTGACACAACCAACGCGATCTACATGATACCATGTAAAGATTGCCCTAAACAGTACATAGGACAAACATCCAAGAAAATTGAAACAAGACTCACTGAACACAAGAATGCCATCAAACGACGTGACCCAAAATCACTACCAGCAGAACATACCTACGATACCAACCACACATTTGACTGGACAAAAACACAACTTCTTGGACGCGCACAGACAAAACACGCACGAGAATTCAAAGAGGCATGGTACAGCAAAGACAACAACACAATAAACAGACATATTGACATCCCCATCATCTATTCACAACTAAAGACAAAACCAAAACAAGAAACTAATAACACAACGACTAAAATAAAACACTAGAATTTCATTAACGCAATCCATACACCCGAAACCATGACAACGCATCTTATACCATCCAATAATATCAACTCAACTACAAAATCTTTGTAAATAATATATTCTTACATTCTGACGAAGGCTCGAAGCACCGAGTTGAAAGCTTAATAAAAAAAACAATTTCAAAATAAAAATCCAGAGAATCCTTAATATTATCATACTTATGTGTATATCGATGTAATTATTTAACATGAATAGGTGTGAATATATTTGTACATTTACATATATTTATGTACATATAACCATGTTTGTGGATAAAGAGGATATATGTACGTGTGACTATGTCTTGTTTGGTGGCTGGTGTAAAAACTTGTATTTAATGTTTTTGCCATTGCTAACACTTTATATGTCTTTTTTTCTTTACTATTTTTGTAAATTAAATTCTCTTTTCTTGATATCTTTTTATGTAGTAGCTTCAGAATGCTCAAAAAAGATGGATGGTTTTGGATACTCCAAAACACCAGAACCACGTACGTAAGAGATACCTTTCATCCAAGATGTTGTTGATCAAAGATATTTATTGTTACTGTCAACATCAATATCATATTTTTATGATTTTAGAACAGGAATCGTCGTTGATGGAAACTTTAAAAACGAAAGTTATAAACTCTACATCAGAAATGTTCAATATTTCTAGACCAGCAGCGAACCACTCCAATGCAACACCTGACCCACATCATCGCTATACTCCTGTTGATTTAAGGGATACCGATATTGAAATAGAAAATTGTATGTTGCCAATTCATTTTTCTTTACTTTAATCAAACTTCTTAGTTACTCTAATTGTCTAATGTCTTTTTGTTTTATTTTCAGTCGAGATTTCAACAATTACAAATGAAAAGCAAGCAAAGTGTGTGCTGTTTTATTTTCTTGAGCAGTTTCTTTAAAATTTCATATTTCAATTTTAAAAAGATTTGCACGATCGTTCTCTTACGTTAAATTTCAACTTTAACACAGTTCTGATAATCTTCACAACAAGAATGATGATTTGGATGTAGACCGCTGTTATTATGAACGCAGGCTCGTCAACCGTATTACATCCGGGAATGGCATCACTAACGTTCCTGACCGAGAATCTCTTAAAGATTTTTTAAGCGAGTGCGTTTTTTCGTGATTTGAGTGAACGCATTTTATTTAAGTCATAAAAATAAGCAAAATGTTGATTTTTTTTATATTTCAGAGCTTCTTCCTTAGATCTGTGTGCTATTTTGGATCTGTTAGACGAAAAGATGAAAAATTTTCCCGTTAATGTTCAGTTGGTGAGAAAATTGTTGCATTATGATGTTTTTGTTTTGCTGCGTGTTCAAAATAAAACCATTTCCCCATTTGGTGTCTGTTTGTTCCTGAAAGGGTTTTGACGAACTTCGAAGGGAGTTTTTTGTTCAATTACACAAGCAGACGTTCTAAAAACAGTCTTACTGTAAAGAAGAAATAACACTCTGAATGTTTGACATTACTTTAAGAAATTAATGTTGAAAACTTTTGTCTGTTCTTACATTGTCCTTAGTTGGCATAATGTTTATATGTATTTTTAATTTCTTCATCAAGAAAACTCTGCACGTTCTGGAATGTTTATTAAGAAGCAAATTCGCTGATGTTCCACGCAAAGTTAAAGAACATTGTCCTAATATTTCATCGCTTGCTGAATCTCCAGATATCAGTGTTCAAGCAAAGGCAAAAAAAGTATGTTTTCATCGTGAAATTTTTCTACCTACTGACGTGTACTTTTCATAATTTATAATCATTCTGTAACTGCGTACCTCTAGCCACAACTACCCATACTTATACATTATTATTCATAATTTATAATCATTCTGTAACTGCGTACCTCTAGCCTCAACTACCCATACTTATACATTATTATCCATAATTTATAATCATTCTGTAACTGCGTACCTCTAGCCACAACTACCCATACCTATACATTATTATCCATAATTTATAATCATTCTGTAACTGCGTACCTCTAGCCACAACTACCCATACTTATACATTATTATCCATAATTTATAATCATTCTGTAACTGCGTACCTCTAGCCACAACTACCCATACTTATACATTATTATCCATAATTTATAATCATTCTGTAACTGCGTACCTCTAGCCTCAACTATCCATACTTATACATTATTATCCATAATTTATAATCATTCTGTAACTGCGTACCTCTAGCCTCAACTACCCATACTTATACATTATTATTCATAATTTATAATCATTCTGTAACTGCGTACCTCTAGCCACAACTACCCATACTTATACATTATTATTCATAATTTATAATCATTCTGTAACTGCGTACCTCTTGCCACAACTACCCATACTTATACATTATTATCCATAGTAATCAGCCGCTGCTGATTGGTTTATTTAGATAGTACTATGCATCAATTCTTCATTGGAGGAAGATTTAGGAAATTCCTTAGTTCCGCCTGGTTACGAAGAATCAAAAGAGCTTCCAAAGATAGACACTCCTCAACTGAACTCTTTATTTACTGGAATGAATGTCAAAGACAATGGTCTGGATAAACCTGCTACTGACTGCAAAGATACTGGAGTACTTTCTCATGTTTCGGCAAGTGAAACTATTTGTACCCTAGTGGATTTGGTTGATACTGTCCCAACTGAACAAATTTCGGTAAATGTTTGCACGGACATGAGCGAGGAAAAAATTAGACAATCGTCTTCAGTGTCTGTTGACAAAATTCCCTCAAATTTTCAATTTCTTACTTTTGAAGCTGAAGGCAAGTATTTAGACAATAATTTAACAGACGAAACTGTAAATTCATTCTCAAACGAACGTGATTTATTGGACCTTCAATCTTCGTGCACAAATATGGTCGAAAATGGGCAAAATGTGACGTCACAAATATCTGAAAACTTGTTACTTATGGACAGCGTCGACAACCTCAGTACTTCATAACAACAGTCAAACAAACGAGAATGGACCCTATTTCTTCAAAACATCGAATTTTCAAACTTTAAACAGCAATATGCAACAGCTGTCACAAACTTCTCTTCGTAATACAACTTATGGTGGAATTCTCCCTAATACGAGCTCTTCGTTCACCGGCTCTGGACGACTATTCCCGAAAGACATGAAATCGGAAACAGACGGATTTGATTTTGTACGAAAATCTAAATCGGATGCCTTCAGTTTTATCCAAGACGAAATCCTGGCCAGTAAACCAAAAACAAAATAATATTGAGTCGTGGAAATACTGTTGGCCAGCAGGAATAAACCTTAAATGAAGATATGATCATTCTTTCATAGGAATAAACCTTTTGGCAACAAATTACATCGTGTTTTTTTTAAAAAATTTCTATTATGTACAACATCTGCTTAAAAATAGCTCAATTTAATTCTATTCATTTAGAAACTAATCCAATATCTTTGCGGCATTTGAAAATATTTTGTTTCCTTTTACTGTAAAACAATAGACGCGTGAAAATCAGGGGAAATTGTTCCTTCTCAAATATCAGATTGACATCCTTAAGGCACATCACCCCGGACCAACATTTTTGAAAGTTGAATTCAATTTCGCGCTTGCTTATGTTATGATCGAGAATGAACAGTGAAAAAAATCATGATGGCTACTCCATGGCATTGATCTATATTGACTCATTCCTGAGTCAAGTGTTGGTCAATTAAAATGCTTATTCTTTTAGATTGATATCGAAATTTTGAAACACATGCTTTTTGTGTAATATCAAGGAGCAGTTTTAACGTTGAGTTAAAAAAAAGTCGAGAACGTGATGAAAAATTGAATATATCACGAAAAATACCAAGATCTTTTGACATCAGTTCCATGGAGACAAGTAAACCAAGGTAATTTGACTATGGTTTTTTCTTTTATTATTGTGACCTTTAAACTTATCTTCGAAATTGCGCATCTGCCATGAGCTTTTGTTGTTGGTGGTTTACTTTTATAATGGTGCCATGATAATAGACATTAACTTAAACGAACTTTTTATTCATGACATTGCTTAGAGAAAGGCAGGTGTCGTTACTAGAAAGAAAAAGACTCCTTTAAGCGTTCGGCCTTTTTTCATAATCAACATAGTTTGTCGTGCCTACGCAGTATTCCTAGAGCTATTATTACGATATATCTATAAAATATTTGTTGTTAATGTTGATTCGCATTGCTGCATTCACTGTTTTCTATGTAACATATACGTGTATTTTCATGAATACCATTGTTAGATAAAAAGATTTGAAAAATTCAACAACTTGACAATAAGTAAAAAATTATTTTTAATTTGACATTTGCGTCTGCGGTACATGGTTATCAGCGGTTTTCGCTCAATTAAAATTTCATGTTCGACAATTATGCAATTTTTTCATTTTGAACATCTTCGTGAACAAACTATTGCTTCCGAATAAGTAGATATTTAATATGGATGGTACATATCAACCAACAACAGAACCTACATCTCCAAATGAGCGTACAGGCTGTGGTTTTCGATCATTGTGGCAGCGCTCACGCGGTAGTCATGCTGTAAGTCTGACCGATTCTCAAAGCGATTCTGATGATGATGAAAACGCACAACCAAAAAAGTCGAAACGGGTTTCATCAAAAAAGAACTATAGGTATAATGTACTAAAGACGTCTCATAAAGCTTTAGTGCGTTTATATTTGTTTTTCGTTTATCAATGATTCAATAAGCGAAGTGTTCCTTGTGAAAACAGGTGTCGAAATATATAACATATCAATAATTACCTGGTATGAACGCGTTTTTCTACAGTAAACAACGTATTATCAACAAATATATAAATTAATGCCTTGCCTATTGTATCGTTTATCGTATAAAGTATTTTTGCTGGAATCACATTGTTATTTCATCGTGATTTCTACTGCTTAAAGAATGTCAGTAATATTGATGTTCTCATTATACGCCCTGTCATCATATTGTTGATATTTTATAATCTTAGCTTTATGGATGTTTGATGATAGTTAAGAATTAAAATAATCACAAAATTGAAGAAGAAAGCTCTCTGTCATGTAGATAGAATTAATTTTCAAGGCTTATTTGCGATTGAACTTGCCTAATTATCCATCGTAGATCAGTAAATCTTAATTATTGCCGAAAAGAGTAATATTATATTGTTTATTACACATCAAAATATGATTTCCTGTCTTTAAATGCATTCTTTTATTGTGTCTCAAGGCAATTTTTCTTTGTATGTATGTATAATGCGCATATTTTTACGGGTTTTTGGCAGTGTTGTATCAATTTAAATATTAATGGTTTCTTATGAACTCTTCAACTAATATTGCTTAAATATTTAATGAATTTTCCAAAACAAGTTCATGATCAAGCTTTGTATTTATTAATGTTAATCCGCTCCTTTGAATCACATGACTATGGTGATGTTTGCTAAACTATTGTATGTATTAGTTGGCAAAGATTAATTCAAACATTATTTCGATTCTAGACAATTATGTCGTCCATTGCCATGTATACCGGACCAAGCATCAGGTGAAGGACCCTCAAGGGCAGCTTCTAAGACCTCCCTGGGTAGTACCTTAGAAAGAGATGTTGAAACTGAGAAACAGTCACCTCCTGGAAGCAAATGGAATTTAGTGCGAAGGTACCAATATCTCATCCTCCAAAATGGCAACAGTTGTGAAATTAGGCTTTTTAATGTTTTGACTTTTTCATAGTAAAATCAAAAAAGGAACAGAGGATTTCTTTTGCATTTGTGAAGATGAACAACAACGTCAGTTGTTACAGCAAAAATGGATGGCTCGTCGTAAACGTTATTGTAGTAAAATGTATGGTCAACTAGTGAATCGTGATCAAGTGGATGGTGGTGCAACACCTGGCTATGGTAGTGCTCGTAGCAGCATTAGCCATCAGAATATTAATTCAATTGCTCCTGTCAATGCAGGACAAACACCAGTGTTGCAAAGGGCCAGGAGTCGCAAGGAATCTGTGGCTTCAATGGCTTGGCAAGGTCTTAAAGTTAGAATATTGGTGAGTGGTATTTGTAAAGATTAGTCAGTCTTGTTTTTTTAGCTCAATCATGTTTGCTATCATTGCTTATAACTCGTATTTTACATGGCAAATTTTCATTTTGCAAGGGGGGGGGGGTGTGTGACTTTGCAACAGCTCATATTTTCTTTGGTCAAATATTCATTTTGTTGGTGGTGTGAGGGGGTGTGACTTTCCAAGTACTCATATTTATGTATGGTCAATTTATTCATTTTACAGGGGGGTGACTTTCCAAGTACTCATATTTATGTATGGTCAATTTATTCATTTTACAGGGGGGTGACTTTCCAAGTACTCATATTTATGTATGGTCAATTTATTCATTTTACAGGGGGGTGACTTTCCAAGTACTCATATTTTTGTATGGTCAATTTATTCATTTGACAGGGGTGATGTTCCAAGTACTCATATTTTTGTATGGTCAATTTATTCATTTGACAGGGGGGTGACTTTCCAAGTACTCATATTTTTGTATGGTCAATTTATTCATTTTACAGGGGGGTAACTTTCCAAGTACTCATATTTTTGTATGGTCAATTTATCACTTTATAGGGGGGGTGATGTTCCAAGTACCCATATTTATGTATGGTCAATTTATTCATTTTACAGGGGGGTGACTTTCCAAGAGCAATGGCTCATGGAGATATGATTGGTAAAGGACGAAGTTTTGCTCCTGCAACTCTTGCTAATTTGACTCGTGATGAGGAAGATGGTGTATTTGAAAGTGCTGTAAGTGAAGTGACATCAAGATTAGTAATTTTTCATTAAGTAATCATTTCTTTCTTGCATCAGCCAAGCAGCCCGAAATCGTTCCGAGACATTGATGAGGTTTTCTTTGATTTCACCTCTGAGGCCTGCTTCCACCCAATCCTCCTTGCCTGCAATTAGGGAAGATGATGAGGTGGATGGACCAAGGTGAGTCATATGACTTGTAGTTGTGAATGTCTATAGAAGAGTTATTCTAAAAGAATGAATGTTTGTAATGCTGAATATACTTTATTGTTAACAATACCTGTTTTCCCATGTCTTTAAGATTTTCACTTATCTATACCTCATAAATGCCCTATATATACCCTCTACATACCTATATATACCCAATAAATACCTATATATACCCTCTAAATACCTATATATACCCTCTAAATACCTATATATACCCTCTAAATACCTATATATATACCTATATATACCCTCTACATACCTATATATACCCAATAAATACCTATATATACCCTCTAAATACCTATATATACCTCTACATACCTATATATACCCAATAAATACCTATATATACCCTCTAAATACCTATATATACCCTCTACATACCTATATATACCCAATAAATACCTATATATACTCTCTAAATACCTATATATACCCTCTAAATACTATATATACCCTCTACATACCTATATATACCCTCTAAATGCCCTATTTATACCCTGTTAATCCTTCATAGACAATCCATATTTTGTAGAGACAATGCTTCACCAAAGATCGACATTGTTCCTGAACTTCCAGAGAAATTTCGACAAGGAAATGTAAAAAGGAATTTTCCTCTGTCATTGCCAACTAGACATGGTGTTACACGACCACAGGAAGAACGAGGCCCGCTAACGGGTATTGTACCCTCCGATCCTGTACCCCGCTTTGGTCGACAGATCAGTACAGCAAGCCAGCGTGGTAATAGGATAAACAGGTTACCCCATGCACCACCAGTTCCTATATCCAGTAACAGACGACAAATTGGTAAAGGTTTAGTTGGACGATGGTTGAATCGTACCATTAAGAAGCAGCGACTTACGAGTGATGTGAAAGAGCAAATGAACAGTTTAGAAGATCATAGGTTTGTTTGTGTTATGATATGAATTTTATTTTCTTATCATCTGACTTTACATGTTACTGCACGTAATTTGTTAAAGTATAAATATTTTAAAAATACATTTTTGAAACAGACGTAACTTTACGTATGTACCGTGTTCGAATTCTCATTCTTTTGCTCAATCATTTATTTAAAATGGAAATACTCTAGGAAATTATCCTAAATCATTTTTTTACTCTCATTGTTCAGGCCATATTTCACCTACTGGATTTCATTTGTTCAAACAACAATTCTTATTATAACCTTGGCTGTATACGGCTTTGCTTCAGTTGGTTTCACAGTCACTGAACGTATTGAAACGGTAAAAAAACACGAAAATTCATATGAAAACGAAACATTTTTGTCGTTGGTTGTTTAAGTTGTTTGATGGTTTAGGTGCATCGAAGTCGCGGAGGTTATTTGACTCAAGAAAAAGTTGTGACTGAAATACCTGATAATTTTTGGATTGGTCCTTCTAGGGTAAGTTGATGTTGTAGTCCTAAGGAGGATTGTTTTTGTTGTTGTTGACTGACGTTTCGACAACCTTAGCGGTAGTCATCTTCAGAGTGATTTGACTCTGAAGATGACCACCGCTAAAGTTGTCGAAACGTCAGTCAACAACAACAAAAACAGTCCTTCTCAGGACTATACCAACCTGGACGATCTACATTTACAAACATGTAACGATACTCCCGGGTTCAAACCATTTACTTTATTGTAGTTATACTTGATTGTTTATGTACAGTTTATTGACTGTAACTATTACTTGATTGCAATTGAAATATGATTTTGTTTTCGTCAGGATGCGCTCATCCAACTCGGTGCAAAATATGCGCCTTGCATGAGAAAAGACAAAGAATTGAGTCGTTTGTTGAAGAAGGAAAGAAAAGAAGAAGCAGAAACTGGATGTTGCATTGGTACGGATCAAAATGGCTGTATACAAAAATCTCAAGAACAATGTAAGGTATGTTTTTATCAACTCATTTCTTTAATGAAAGTGTTTAGTTTTGAATGGTTATTTCTCAATTGTAAATTTAAAATACCTTCGACTGTCCCTAAATGTCCTTCAATATCCAATTTTTTCTCACATGAGGTAATTCTGGTACTGTCCCTAAATGTCCTTCAATATCCAATTTTTTCTCACATGATGTAATTCTGGTGTCTACGTATGATTTCTTCAGAGGACGTTTTCAACATTGCACAAATTCTCCGCCAACAACTCTTCAAGAGTCGTATGTGGTCAAGATCCTGAGTATGTTTTTAAAATATTTTTTCTTTTCATCCCTTCAAGTCTGATGCTTTAATAAAAGTTTGTTTGAAATTTCCAGATCGTGTCTTGATCCACCGTCCGTTAAACCGAACGAATGGCCTCCATTCGACATCACAAAATGGCCTGTAAGTTCATGAAAGTAACGTTTTATTTATGATAGTGCAAATATTGTGATGGCAAACAGTGTAAATTTTACAAAATGCATGTTTCTATAATTTTATATGCTACACGTTTTGTTTGTGTATCTTGGTTGATGCTCAACTTTGGTTGGTGAAGGTTTTACAAATATCAGCGAACTCAAGATTTATATACATATCTAGGCTTCAGTTAACATAAATTATATGGAGATCAGTGGAACATTATGTGGAACTCAACACATATAATATAAACATCAAGAACTAAATATATGTATATATAGATCAGTGACAAAGGCCAGCCAAACATTTACTCTTGCAATCCAAAATTTTCAGCAAAAATGTGATTCATTTCTTTAAAAATTAATTCCATTCATTTCTTTTCCCCCAGAAAAGTTATTTGCATTGTAGAAATTGAAGACTGACTTCGCTACTGATAATGAGTTTAGGAAATAACCAAGGTTAATGTCAGAGGAACGGCGCGCGCAGACTGAGAACGAGTATCACATATCGCATGCTATATACACGGACAGACATAGCATTAGGTCATCATTATTGACAGCTTGCACTAGAGTACAGCACAAAATTTTTTTCATTTTTCTTTCCCACCGAACTCGATTCGTTGTGAAGATGTAGACAGGGGGGTCAGGCTCTAAATGATTGGGATCACTTACGAACCTGAACTCCAGGTTAGTCAAGTACAAACCGACCCCTCCCCCCTGATCGTAAAAATATTCATGATCACCTTAGATACGTATGTAATTGATGAACTATTTAACTTTGACGATGAACAGAAGTTGCACAAAAAAAGTTACGATGTATTTTATTTGAAGGTATGCAAAAAGCTGTCAGACGAAACAAAAAACGACTCAAATTATGCCCATTTGAGCTGTCGTATTACTGGTCGGCCATGTTGCATACGTGATCAAGCTGAATGTCGTATAATCAGCAAAGAATATTGTGATTTTTTACATGGTGTGTACCATGAAGAGGCAACTCTTTGTTCACAGGTATACTACAATGTACTACTTGGTAATTTCACGTTGTTTCCTTGCTAAAGATATAAGTCGTCTTTTCTTTCGTTTGTTAACGAAACGTTTTCCTTTCCATTCATTCATTCTAGGTTGACTGTCTTGGGGCTACCTGTGGTCTTTTACCGTTCTCCAATCCAGAAACGCCAGATCAGATTTACAGATTGTGGCTTTCCTTGTTTTTACATGCTGGGTAGGTTTGACTTAAGTTGGTTTAAGTTGATGAAGGTACATTATAATGGTCGTATGCTTGTTGTAAGATCCCTGTAGGATGACTTATAGAAATCTTGAAAAAATCATTATTGCTAACTTTAGCCCCTCTTCTTTTCCGAGGTATCTACGTATGTTGAGCCTACAATGTTGTTTATATCTTTGTTCGTAGGATACTTCATTTATGCATTACTCTAATCTTTCACTTCACAATCTTGAAGGATATGGAAAAATTTGCTGGATGGTTTAGGATAGCTATAATTTATATATTCAGTGGAATGGGAGGTAATCTTTTGAGCGCTTTGGTCACACCATATCAACCAGAGGTAAGTCTTTCATTTCGAAAACTGGTCTACTCTCGGGGAAACTAAAATCGTAAAGTTGAATTGAAAAAGTTCCATGCCATTATATATTATCTAAGAAACAAAAGATTATTACTGTGTTTGCACAGGCTTATGCAAACCGAGGAAACCTTTGTGAGAACTCAAGAGCAGATCAGTGCAAGCCCGAGACCGAAGGTCGAGAGTTTTCACAAATGTCTCCGAGGTTTGCATAAGCCAGTGCAAACACGAAAAACATCTTTTATTTCATTTATAAAATAACAATAATGCAAAACAGACAAATTTAAAGTAAACATTTTAATTTTTCCTCTAAAATGTATTCATGATCGATTTGCAAATTCTTTTTGACTGACTGATTGATTGTAATGGTTGATTTCATTGGTTGAGCTCAGATGTGTTTTGCAGTGGCTAATGCAAACACAGCTGTAGACCAATCAGCGCACGCGTTTCATTGTGTTTAGTTTATAAAATATCATGAAAGATTTATATTGTTATTTTTGTGACTTCTAGGTTGGTCCTTCGGGCGCTCTGTTTGGTATTATAGCTTGCTTATTGGTTGAACTTGTTCAAAACTGGCAAATCATCAAGACACCTTTGAAAAACGCCATAAAATTAGTTGTATTAACATTTATATTGTTGCTTGTTGGTTGTCTTCCTTGGGTGGATAACTTTGCTCATCTTGGGGGTTTGCTGTTCGGTATTTTACTTGGTTTTGCCTTTTTACCCTACATAACTTTTGGCGTATGGGATCGTCGTCGTAAGATCATTCAAATCGTTGTTTCCCTTGGTTTGAGCATCGCTATATTCACTATTTTATGTATTCTGTTTTTTGTCGACCAGAAAAGCACTTGTTCCGGCTGTCATTATTTGAATTGCATTCCATTGACGGAGAATTTTTGCTCTCCCGCGCTTGGCGGTCGGGGACTGAGCCCTAGAATTACTGATCGATGAAGAAAATGATTTTTTGGAGCATTAAGAACGAGTAAGGATTGACTGGGGATCAACGACATGTTCATTGAATTGCACGTAGTTCACTGAACTATTGTGGATATATTTGGACATCGTGACTTTAAATGGATGTGGAGGAGCCGTTCAAGTGGACACAGGTCAAATAATTTGTAAAAATACCAGAGGTGGTAAAGATGTATATATATGGTTACATTTGACGATTTATGTTGATTTATTGATATTACGAACAATGACGTCATGTTAAAATCAATTCATCAGTTAATCAGTTAGTTCAAAAACAAGCAATGGATATCTTAGAACGATGATGGATTTTTGAGTACAGTAAAGAATGATTGAAAGGTGGTCTATGGAGAGTACTAAAGAGATGTTAAAGGACATCAATTGATATTTGTTCACTCGGGCAGCTGAGAGGTATGGAGAGAAGATTGACATTTTGGTCTTTTCTGACAATGAATTCATCAAATACATTAATTGCCAAAGGATAAATTTTTACGTCTTGCATATTTTTCCTAAAACCTGTAAATAATTATTTTTCTTAATGGAAAATTCGAAAATTTTCAACTTGACAAAAACGAAGAACTGACGTTTCTGTTGTCGACATTTTTCGTCTTGATGTTGTGTGCTATTGTCACATGGTGTTGTGTCTTATTCACGTGCTAATCATGTGCATTGTCTTCAAAGCCGACATGCGCTAATAAAATCTCTGGTTTCGTTTTTTATAAACAAATATGTTTATTATTTTATTTTACGTGTAAAGTTTGGCCGATGATTCCAAATTGTTCAAAATCTACATAGCCACATGTTGAACTGTTTTCGTTTTGACACATTCAACTACAGAAGAAAAAAATGATAAATTGAATAAATGTAAAATTATAAAAGATGACCCTTGAATATAGATACGTGACCTGTATCGTCCTCTTACTTGTGTTCATACATATGTATGTAAGTTGTTGTTGTTCCAGATGGCAAATCCTTCAAGGAATATTTCGTGTTTTATTTTGTCCTTTTTACTAACGGCGTCATTTAGTAAGTTACGTATACAATACATATTTTTAATCCTGGTTTGTTAGTATTTGTCTTTGGAATCGCAAGAATCGGCTATTTATTTCATATCAGGCTGACTAACTCATGCATTCCAGATGTCCTGTATAACTAAATTTCTGGTTTATTATATTTCTAACATCGTGGAAGACCTAAGACGTACATATGACATAGTGTAAATTCAATTGATTTATGTAGAGGGCTCATACAGTTGCACTTATTCTTTATAGTAGCGAAGTCAGCCCGTTTTACTCCAATACAAATATTTTTGTATTCATTCACTGGACAAACAACAAACAAAATTATTTTTTACTCTGGTTTTAACTCAAAAATTTGCATTATCCAAACACTTTGAACTTTGCTACTAAATGCAAATTATTATCGTGAAAGTTCAGGGCGAATTGCTTTGATAGCTTGATTGAAAATCAAAAGTTATTCTTTAACATTGCACCCAGAGCAGCAGCAGATAATATCAGATTATCTGTAATCATAAACTTTAATACCTGTTGGTTTTTACAATAAATTATATACTGAAAATTAAATAATAAAAATTGTATAATAAATATTATACCATAAAAATGATGCAAGTCTTGCAGAATGTTGAGTAGCGTTTTCCCATGGGTATAGCATGTCATCTACACATGCAAATGCTCCCTATGTCTAAAGGTATTATAAAATCTATAGTTGGCAAAATACTTACTTTCCAAAGAGGCAGTCATCCTTATAAAAATTGGCCACATTGCAGAGAACGCAATTTTGCTCCCAACATTTGTCAAGTGACAAGTTTTGGTGCCCCTGAGTTGTAAAACAGAAAACAGAAAACTAACACAATTTAAGGTGTTTATGTACATTTGTACACTTGAGTCTGTCCATTGGTTGATTTCTTCCAGCTTTCTGCCCCTGAGATCTTTGCAAAAACAGACATACTCTGAAGGTTGTGTCAAGTTGGAATATTTGTTGTCTGATCTTTTAAATACTAATTAGAATCATTTTATTCCGCATTTTAAATGTGCTTGAACTTAAAAAGTCTTTCAGAATTTAACAATGAATATATCAAAATTATCTTCCAAACCTTGCAATTGTCATCATGTATAAATTGCATAAATAAATTTTGTATAGTTCTATTCTTGAGTGCAAAGTTGACATCTAAGATCGATGTTCTTATTCCATCCCACCATGGAACATATTACAGTTAGTACAACCTCAATCCCAAGCAAATTTGTATTCTACTTTTGATATGGTTTTTCTAACAAATCCACTTTTATTTTTTGTTTATATTCATTGTATAGGTCAATATTTGGATGCAAGGTCAACATACAAGATAGGCGTTCTTATTCCATTTAATAATGGTGAATATTGTCCAAGTTATGCTGTAGATCATTCCCAAGGGCTGTTGTATGCTCCTGCTATACAAGTAGCAATGGAGGACATTAAAAAGGACAAGACATTAAACTTTAACATAAATTTGGTGTGGAATGACACATATTGTGATGAATTTCTCAGTATAAAACAGCAAATTTGGCAACTTAGTAATGGTGTTGATGTGTTTGTTGGACCATTTCTTAATTGTCTGACAGCAGCCAACATTGCTTCTGCTTTTAATAAACCAATGATGTCTTTTGTAAGTATGAATTTCATAATTATAATTAAAGACAACTGCTTTAGTAGTCAAAACTTAGATAGAACATTTTTGTTTGGTGCTATGAGATGCCACTTAGGTTGTCCAAAACTAGATGTGGTGGAAGATTGGGTTACTGAAAAATCGTGTTTCAAAATTTTGTTTAACATTTTTAACAATCTTTAGGTAATTTTTAAAGCATAATGCTAACATATTTAAACAAAACTGCACTCCATAATTTTTTGCTACTTTACTGACTTAAATACATCTCAAGTAATTTTTTAAATGCACAATTAACTTAAGTTACCTTAAAATCTTTAACAAAAATGTGGTTAGGTTACCAAAATTTTGGACAGCCTGCATTGGTTTGCGGCTTGATTGTTAAATATATACAGCTTAAAAGGAATTATTGTATATGCACACCTTGTGGGCTTGTAACAAGTGGCTATATAGACATGTTCAGGGAAAGAGATAATTTTCCCTACCAAATGATTATAAACAAACAAACAAACAAACAACATTTGTATTCCGGCCAGTATTAATCCCCGCCAGGGGGGTTGACCGGTCCATGAACTTTCCTACGCCAAACGTCTCTATCTCTCGCCATATCTCTCGTTATACCATCGCCTTCATATCACTCTTCACAGCATCCATCCATCTCCTTCTCGGTCTACCTCGTTTGCGGACTCCATCAACATTCATATGCAACGTTCTACGAATTTCAGCACTTTCTTCCCTCCTTTCCACATGCCCAAACCACCTCAAACGCTGGCGCCTTACCCAATTCTCGATACAGTCAACACCAACTCTTTCTCTAATCTCTTCACTTCGAATCCTATCCATCAACGTTACACCACACATCATCCTAAGCATTCTCCTTTCCGTCGACGCCAATCTTCTCAGGTCCTCTGCTTTCGGCGCCCAACACTCTGCTCCATATCCCAAAACACTTCTAACACATGCCTTGTACAATTCTCCCTTCTGCTTCAACGAAGTCGACTTTCCGCACAACATTCCCGACAACTCTCTAAAACTCCACCACGCTGCTTGAACTCTGTTCCTCACCGCTTGCTCGCACCCTCCACCATAATTTAACACGTCGCCCAGATATTTAAACTCCGATACACCTTCCAAACTCACGTCACCCAGTTCAAACCGTTCAATCGCGACTCGCCCACCACTTCGACACGTCCCGCACTCAAAATCAGTTACTCTTGTCAATGCACCACGGACACCTGAACATCTTCCATGAACCCACTTACTGCATTTCCCACACATTATCGAATTCACTCCAACTCTTTTCCACACACACCACATGGCCATTTATCACTGTCCTTCACCTCCACCTGCCTCGAGCATCTCATGCCCTTCGTCTTTGCCTCATTCACTTTCAGTCCCTTGACTTCTATTGCCGTTTTCCATTCTCGGTACCATTCCATGACTTTCTGCTTCGACTCCGCCACCAAGACAATGTCATCTGCATACAATAAACACCAGCATCCTTTTCTTCTCATTTCCTCTGTCAGTACATCCATCACACAAGCAAACAGTAACGGCGACAAGACTGAATCTTGATGAACACCAACTTTTACCTCAAAAACACCAGATCTAACACCTTCCTCCGTAACCACCGCCTCTACACCTTCATAAGTCTCCATAACTGCCCGAACCATATTCTCTGTCACACCTTTCTTACGCAGCGCGTACTCGATCACCTTTCTCGGAACTCTATCAAACGCCTTCTCCAAATCTACAAACACCATATACAATTCTCTGTCCTTCTCCAAAATTTCTCCTGCAGCTGCCTCAACACAAAACACGCATCCGTCGTTCCTCTCCCCGGTATGAATCCATACTGCTCTTCCCCATCCGAACAACTTCCTCAACCTTCTTTCAAACACTCTCTACTATCTTCAACGCATGCTCCATCAGCTTAATAGTCCTGTAATTCCCACATACCGTCGTTGCTCCTTTTCCTTTGTACAGCGGGACCACTAGACTCTTTCTCCATGTACTCGGCATCTTTGAGCCCCTCAAAACCTCGTTCGCTACATTACACAACTCTCACGCATAGTTCATTGTCCAACATTTCGCTACCCACTTCACTCGGTCCTCGCCTTTCCTTTCTTCATCTTGCGCAGAGCCGCCGCCACCTCATCAACAGTCACTGTTTCCAACGGCCCCAAAACTTCATCCGCTTCAACTTCTCCATTCCACTCATTCTCTACATTCATCAAACGGTCACAGTACGCCCTCCACACTTCTAACCTGTCTTCCAATAACACCTTCAACTCCCCATCGTGGTTCTGCACGCCGGGAGCACCAAAATATCGTTCCTCTCCTTCTGCTCCTTCTAGCCGTTCTAAACAACGCTTTTCGTCCATTCTCCTGCATTTTACGAAGCTCTTTCTGATGCCTTTCTATCGCTTTAGCCACCTCCTTTCGCGCCTTTTTCTTGAACCGGATGTAATCGATCCTATCTGCTTCAGTCCGCGACTTTCTCCACCTTTTAAATGCCAATTTTCGCGCCAATCACTTCGCTGACTCGTTGATCCCACCACCATGCCTGTTCTTCTACTACACCGCCTTTATTTCTACAACATACCTTCTCCGCTGCCGTTAAAACACCTTTCTCCAGCACGTCCATCGCTCCTCCACCGTCTCACCTCAACATTCAATGTCGCAATTTCGTCACGGAAACACTGCTTCCCTTCATTCGATCAACTTCCATAGCTTAAGCCTGCCTTTACCCTCAACCTTTCTCCTCTTCACCTTCCTGATTCTCCAGTCCATGACCAGCAGCTTGTGCTGGTCACATTCTTCTCCTGCAATCACTTTTGCATCCTTCACGTTTTCCTCTCTTCATTCACCAGTATATAATCCACCACCGTCCTACTGTCACCAGATTCATACGTCACAAGCTTGCTTTCTTCCTTTATAAACCACGTATTCACTACCACCATCCCACAACTCGCTGCTAACTCCAATATCGCCTCGCCTTCAGCATTCATATCACCAACTCCAAAACCTCCATGCGCACAGTATCCTTTTCTTACGCTTCCCACATGACCGTTCCAATCACCAAGCATCACACATCGCCCTCTAATGTCTGCTCTCACTGCATACACGCTGTCGTAGAACTTTTCCTTCTCCTCCGCACTTCGTCCAACCTGCGGAGCATACACCACAACGAAACTCACAACTTCGGCCTCAATAACTACATCAACTCTCAGGACTCTGTCCGAAACTCTCTTCACTGCTACAACCGACCAAATGATTATATGATAACAATATATAAACTATGAGCCTCACATTGAAGTAACCACTAAAAGCCAACAACATTCTTATGATCTCCACAAATTTGTGTTTAAGGCATGTTTAGATAGTCAAACAATTGGGAATATAAATACTGTCTCAAAAACATCACTTTCAATCATGCATATCTATCCTCCATTGATGGCTGTTTTAAAGAAGTTTAACTGGAAGAAAGTAGCAATAGTTTATCAGAAAGATGGCTCTAATTGGGAATGTATTTATGATTATGTTCATAAGAAAATGAATAGACATGAAAAAGTCACAATTACATTGGTTGAAGATCATGAGGTTGATTATCGAAAATTTCATAATAACGATTATAGCCATGTTCGTAAATCTGTTAAAAAGATTAGTCAACAAGCTCGAAGTAAGTAAAATTTCATAATTATTTTAATCTTTAATTTAAATATAGAAACTAAATTTAACACATTCATATTTTTAAATAAAGCTTTATACTTATTAAGACTTTTCTATAAATGTTTATTTTAGTTGTGATTTTGTTAACCGAGCATCATTTGACTGTTGAGTATGTCTTGGCTGCGTATGAAGAGAAATTAATTCAAACTGGGGAATATGTTTTTATTTGCTTTCAACTAAATCTACAGGGAACTTTTAAAAGGGTTTGTAAACTTATTAAATTTACCTCTGTAGCAATAACATATAGTCTCAATCAAGTATTACTTTAACCTTTTTTGCTGTTTCATCTCTCTCTTTTATATACATCTCTCTCTACTGTAGACATCTTTCTTTACTGTTGACATCTTTCTCTACTGTAGACATCTCTCTCTACTGTAGACATCTTTCTCTACTGTAGACATCTTTCTCTACTGTAGACATCTTTCTTTACTGTAGACATCTTTCTCTACTGTAGACATCTTTCTCTACTGTAGACATCTTTCTCTACTGTAGACATCTCTCTACTGTAGACATCTTCTCTACTGTAGACATCTTTCTCTACTGTAGACATCTCTCTACTGTAGACATCTCTACTGTAGACATCTCTCTACTCTCTACTTTCATCTCTACTGTAGACATCTTTCTCTACTGCAGACATCTCTCTCTACTCTCTCTACTCTCTCTCTCTAGACATCTTTCTCTACTGTAACATCTTCTCTTTTTCTACTTTTCTTTCTCTACTGTAGACATCTTTCTTCTAAGAGTTTTCTCTCTTTCTCTACTGTGACATCTTTACTGTGACATCTCTTCCACTGTCTCTCCATCATCTTTCTCTACTGACATCTTTCTCTACTGTTGACATCTTTCTCTACTGTTGACATCTTTCTCTACTGTTACCACTCTCTCCACAGATCTCTCACCTTTCTCTACTGTTGACATCTTTCTCTACTGTTGACATCTCCACTGTTCACATCTTCTACCACATCTCCACTGTCTCTACTGTTGAAATCTTTCTCTACTGTTGACATCTTTCTCTACTGTTGACATCTTTCTCTACTGTTGACATCTTTCTCTACTGTTGTTGTCATCTTCACTGACATCTCCACTGTAGACATCTTTCTCTACTGTTGACATCTTTCTCTACTGTTGACATCTTTCTCTACTGTTGACATCTTTCTCTACTGTTGACATCTTTCTCTACTGCAGACATCTCTCTACTGTAGACATCTTCTCTACTGTAGACATCCTCCACTCTCTCACTGTAGACATCTTTCTCTACTGTTGACATCTTTCTCACATCTTTCTCTACTGCATCTTTCTCTACTGTACATCTTCTCTACTGTAGACATCTCTCTACTACATCTTTCTCTACTGTAGACATCTTTCTCTACTGTAAACATCTTTCTCTACTGTAAACATCTTTCTCTACTGTAATAATCTCTCTCTACTGTAAACATCTCTCTCTGTAGACATCTCTCTCTGTAACATCTTTCTCTACTGTAGACATCTTTCTCTACTGTAGACATCTTTCTCTACTGTAGACATCTTTCTCTACTGTAGACATCTTTCTCTACTGCAGACATCTTTCTCTACTGTAGACATCTTTCTCTACTGTCATCTTTCTCTACTCTTCTTCTCTACTGTTGACATCTTTCTCTACTGTAGACATCTTTCTCTACTGTAGACATCTTTCTCTACTGTTGACATCTTTCTCTACTGTTGACATCTTTCTCTACTGTAGACATCTTTCTCTACTGTTCTCTACTGTTGAAATCTCTACTGTTGACATCTTTCTCTACTGTAAACATCTTTCTCTACTGTAAACATCTCTACTGTAAACATCTTTCTTCTCTATGTAAACATCTTTCTCTACTGTAGACATCTTTCTCTACTGTAGACATCTCTCTCTACTGTAGACATCTTTCTCTACTGTAGACATCTTTCTCTACTGTAGACATCTTTCTCTATTGTAGACATCTTTCTCTACTGTAGACATCTTTCTCTACTGTGGACATCTTTCTCTACTGTAAACATCTTTCTCTACTATAGACATCTTTCTCTACTGTAGAAATCTTTGTCTACTGTTGACATCTTTCCCTACTGTAGACATCTCCCTACTGTAGACATCTTTCTCAACTGTAGACATCTTTCTCTACTGTAGACATCTTACTCTACTGTAGACATCTTTCTCTACTGTAGACATCTCTCTCTACTGTAGACATCTCTCTCTACTGTAGACATCTTTCTCTACTGTAGACATCTCTCTCTACAGTCGACATCTCTCTCTATTGCAGACAATTGTTTTTAAAGAATTTTCATGTCTCCTTGTTACAGAGCCAGATAAAATGGTATTTCAGGGGATTCTCCAGTATCATTAAATTAGAAGAAATTATGGATGCTTTTGG
The DNA here is from genome assembly GCF_021976095.1 of Xenia sp. Carnegie-2017. NCBI lineage: Eukaryota > Metazoa > Cnidaria > Anthozoa > Malacalcyonacea > Xeniidae > Xenia > Xenia sp. Carnegie-2017. Next base: position 2,378,200 of record NW_025813486.1, read on the forward strand.
ATCTGTGTTGATAATTCAACCGCGTGTTGGTTCTTATGGGTTTAAAACCACTGATCGTTATGAAAAATTTTCAAATAAAGTGAAAAAACTCAGCTTATATCCTCCATTTAAGAGCAGAGGGTATACAGGATGCATGGTGTGCAAGAATTCATTCCAACTTGGATGCTGTACGTTTCTGTTTTATGATATTTTTTATAAGAGCTTAATGATGTAAGATGTTTTCGAAATCTTCTGTTCATTAAAGTTTTCTAATGTTTGCAATGAATCAGAAAATTGCTTTCTGTTCTTAAGAAATTTTTATCTTTTTACAGCTATGCAAGACTGTAAAGTTCCATTGAACGAAAGTGACGTAAGTGTCCTAATTTTGATTGCTATTCCTTATTAATTCCTTCTAAGTCGTTCATCATCATTGTTGAATTTTGTATTTTGTCGTCTTTAGGTACCAATAGAAGCTGGTAATTTATATAATGCCATTCGAGAGTATGTGTATGCATTAAACAAGACGTTAGCCAAAGGTGAAGAACCAAATGGAAGAAATATCATCGCCAACTTGAAAGGACATACATTTGACAGTAAGTAAAGCTGAGACTATCTTTAATACAATTTTAGTGTGTTTTTCTAGATATAAATTTTAGAAGAACCAATGATTTTATTTCTTAACACAAGGTATTTAGTATGTTTTGAGTAAGGGGAGATCTTTTAGCTCCAAACATCAATATGCTGTGATAGCACCTCTGCAATAGTTGATGCTCCTTGATTCCTAGTAACATTTTGTAAATATTCTAGAGTAATTTAGTCTAACTTATTATTTATGAGACACTATTATGTCCATTAATAAAAACTTTGTTTCACTAAAAAACGATTGTAAATAGAATCAAGCAAATAGAAATAGGTAAAATAAGTTTGTTTTAAATGGTTCTTGTAATGTTTGAAGTAGAAAGGATAAGATTTCTCTTTATTTTTGTAGTGTTTTCTGGCGACCAAAGTATCAACATAACTAAAATATCGCTGGCACTTTACTTGTTTAGGTGTTTTTGGTTTTAAAATGACATTTGATAACTCTTCCAACGTCATATTTAACATGACGTTGTTACATCAAGAATATGCAAATGGAACGAAAGAGAAGAGCAAATGTGAACCATTTGATGCAATGAATCCTTGTAAAGGTAATGATATTGATATGGTGATTTGAATTAACAAACTTAAAGCATGAGTGATGTAATTTATCCATGAATAGTTATGAAAGAATTGGCGAGTTTTTGGTTGAATGAGAAAGACCATGATGAAGAGATTTATCATGGTCTCAAAGAGAAGATCGCGTGGTATGGAGGCTTAGGCATTCCGAAGGATACACCAGATTGTGGATTTAACAACGAGTTATGTAGAAACAAAAAAAAATCCAACAGTAAGTTTGTGATCTATCATCTGTCAGTTTAGAAGCAATGTAAATTTATATTTCTTAACTGCTTCATCGCTCTCATCGATTGTCATTTTAATTTCTGTGAAATTTTCTTTTAGATTGGATTAAAATAGCAGGAATAATTTGTGGTGCTTTTGCTGTGTTCATTTTACTCTTCATTGTTTTAGTCCTTGTATTCAGGTAGAAAAGCGATTTCTTTTATAACACTTTTTATTCGTTATTTTCATATTTTAACGACAAAGGTTTCGTATGAATATATATGGAAGATTATGTATGGATTGATATGGATGATTATGTATGGATAGATATGGATGATTATGTATGGATAGATATGGATGATTATGTATGGATAGATATGGATGATTATGTATGGATAGATATGGATGATTATGTATGGATAGATATGGATGATTATGTATGGATAGATATGGATGATTATGTATGGATAGATATGGATGATTATGTATGGATAGATATGGATGATTATGTATGGATAGATATGGATGATTATGTATGGATAGATATGGATGATTATGTATGAATAGATATGGATGATTATGTATGGATAGATATGGATGATTATGTATGGATAGATATGGATGATTATGTATGGATAGATATGGATGATTATGTATGGATAGATATGGATGATTATGTATGGATAGATATGGATGATTATGTATGGATAGATATGGATGATTATGTATGGATAGATATGGATGATTATGTATGGATAGATATGGATGATTATGTATGGATAGATATGGATGATTATGTATGGATAGATATGGATGATTATGTATGGATAGATATGGATGATTATGTATGGATAGATATGGATGATTATGTATGGATAGATATGGATGATTATGTATGGATAGATATGGATGATTATGTATGGATAGATATGGATGATTATGTATGGATAGATATGGATGATTATGTATGGATAGATATGGATGATTATGTATGGATAGATATGGATGATTATGTATGGATAGATATGGATGATTATGTATGGATAGATATGGATGATTATGTATGGATAGATATGGATGATTATGTATGGATAGATATGGATGATTATGTATGGATAGATATGGATGATTATGTATGGATAGATATGGATGATTATGTATGGATAGATATGGATGATTATGTATGGATAGATATGGATGATTATGTATGGATAGATATGGATGATTATGTATGGATATATGGATGATTATGTATGGATAGATATGGATGATTATGTATGGATATGATATGGATGATTATGTATGGATAGATATGGATGATTATGTATGGATAGATATGGATGATTATGTATGGATAGATATGGATGATTATGTATGGATAGATATGGATGATTATGTATGGATAGATATGGATGATTATGTATGGATAGATATGGATGATTATGTATGGATAGATATGGATGATTATGTATGGATAGATATGGATGATTATGTATGGATAGATATGGATGATTATGTATGGATAGATATGGATGATTATGTATGGATAGATATGGATGATTATGTATGGATAGATATGGATGATTATGTATGGATAGATATGGATGATTATGTATGGATAGATATGGATGATTATGTATGGATAGATATGGATGATTATGTATGGATAGATATGGAAGATTATGTATGGATAGATATGGATGATTATGTATGGATAGATATGGATGATTATGTATGGATAGATATGGATGATTATGTATGGATAGATATGGATGATTATGTATGGATAGATATGGATGATGGATGTATGGATGATATGATGATGATGATATGTATGGATAGATATGGATGATTATGTATGGATAGATATGGATGATTATGTATGGATAGATATGGATGATTATGTATGGATAGATATGGATGATTATGTATGGATAGATATGGATGATTATGTATGGATAGATATGGATGATTATGTATGGATAGATATGGAAGATTATGTATGGATAGATATGGATGATTATGTATGGATAGATATGGATGATTATGTATGGATAGATATGGATGATTATGTATGGATAGATATGGATGATTATGTATGGATATATATGGATAATTATGTATGGATAGATACGGATGATTATGTATGGACAGATATGGATGATTACGTATGGATAGATATGGAAGATTATGTATGAATAGATATGGATGATTATGTATGGATAGATATGGATGATTATGTATGGATAGATATGGATGATTATGTATGGATAGATATGGATGATTATGTATGGATAGATATGGATGATTATGTATGGATAGATATGGATGATTATGTATGGATAGATATGGATGATTATGTATGGATAGATATGGATGATTATGTATGGATAGATATGGATGATTATGTATGGATAGATATGGATGATTATGTATGGATAGATATGGATGATTATGTATGGATAGATATGGATGATTACGTATGGATAGATATGGATGATTATGTTATGATTCCGTTGTTTTTCTTTCTTTTTTTTGTAGACGATACTGCAAGAAAAACAATTCAGATTTTTCTTTTTCTTTCAAAAATCAACGAAGCACGGTATTAATATGTGATTATCTTTTTCATTCGGTAAACATTATATTTTTATGAAAAAACACGATGAATTATGATTTCATTACAGGATGAAGAATTGTTACACTCACAGTGAAATATGAAGAAAACATCAAAGTTTCATGACATGTCGTAGGTACAAATAGGAAGAAAAAGATCTCTTGTGAAGTGACTTTTTTCTTGTCAAAATTTAATGACTTGAATAATTTCAAAATTTGAAGTCCCCAGATTTAAAATATAAAAGTGTTGTAAGTATGTAATCATAAATACAAAATGTAAAAAAGAATAGTTAGATTATGTATGAATGAAGCTAACATCAGAACTTTAAAAATGTATATATATGAATATATTTGACGATTTATGTTGATTTATAGATATTACGAACAATGACGTCATGTTAAAATCAATTCATCAGTTAATCAGTTAGTTCAAAAACAAGCAATGGATATCTTAGAACGATGATGGATTTTTGAGTACAGTAAGAAATGATTGAAATGTGGTCTATGGAGAGTACTAAAGGGATGTTGAAGGACATCAATTGATATTTGTTCACTCGGGGAGCTGAGAGGTATGGAGAGAAGATTGACATTTTGGTCTTTTCTGACAATGAATTCATCAAATACATTAATTGCCAAAGGATAAATTTTTACTTCTTGCATATTTTTCATAAAACCTGTAAAAAATTGTTTTTCTTAATGGAAAATTTGAAAATTTTCAACTTGACAAAAACGAAGAACTGACGTTTCTGTTGTCGACATTTTTCGCCTTGATGTTGTGTGCCATTGTCACATGGTGTTGTGTCTTATTCACGTGCTAATCATGTGCATTGTCTTCAAAGCCGACATGCGCTAATAAATCTCTGGTTTCGTTTTTTATAAACAAATATATTTATTATTTTATTTTACGAGTAAAGTTTGGCAAATGATTCCAAATTGTTTAAAATCTACATAGCCACATGTTGAACTGTTTTCGTTTTGACACATTCAACTACAGAAGAAGAAACGATAAATTGAATAAATGTAAAATTATAAAAGATGACCCTTGAATATAGATACGTGACCTGTATCGTCCTCTTACTTGTGTTCATACATATGTATGTAAGTTGTTTTTGTTCCCGATGGCAAATTCTTCAAGAAATATTTCTTGTTTTATTTTGTCCTTTTTACTAATGGCGTCATTTAGTAAGTTACGTATACAATACATATTTTTAATCCTGGTTTGTTAGTATTTGTCTTTGGAATCGCAAGAATCGTCTATTTATTGCATATCAGGCTGACAAACTCATGCATTCCAGATGTCCTGTATAACAAAATTTCTGGTTTATTATATTTCTAACATCGTGGAAGACCTAAGACATACATATGACATAGTGTAAATTCAATTGATTTATGTGGAGTGGCTCATACAATTGCACTTATTCTTTATAGTAGCGAAGTCAGCCCGTTTTACTCCAATACAAATATTTTTGTATTCATTCACTGAACAAACAACAAAGAAAATTATTTTTTACTCTGGTTTTAACTCATAAATTTGCATTGTCCAAACATTTTGAACTTTGCTACTGAATGCAAATTATTATCGTGAAAATTCAGGGCGAATTGCTTTGATAGCTTGATTGAAAATCAAAATTTATTCTTTAACATTGCCCCCATAGCAGCAGCAGATAATATGAGATTATCTGTAATCATGAACTTTATTACCTGTTGGTTTTTTTGCAATAAATTATATACTGAAAATTAAATAATAGAAATTGTATAATAAATATTATACCATAAAAATGATGGCTGTCTTGCAGAATGTTGAGTAGCGTTTCCCCATGGGTATAGCATGTCATCTACACATGCAAATGCTCCCTATGTCTAAAGGTATTATAAAATCTATAGTTGGCAAAATACTTGGCAGTCATCCTTATAAAAATTGGCCACATTGCAGAGAAGGCAATTTTGCCTCCAACATTTGTCAAGTGACAAGTTTTGGTGCCCCTGAGTTGTAAAACAGAAAACAGAAAACTAACACAATTTAAGGTGTTTATGTACATTTTCACACTTGAGTCTGTCCATTGGTTGATATCTTCCAGCTTTCTGCCCCTGAGATCTCTGCAAAAACAGACATACTCTGAAGGTTGTGTCAAGTTGGAATATTTGTTCTCTGATCTTTTAAATAGTAATTAGAATGATTTTATTCTGCATTTTAAATGTGCTTGAACTTAAAAAGTCTTTCAGAATTTAACAATGAATATATCAAAATTATCTTCCAAACTATGCAATTGTCTGTATTTAATTTTTTTTTTTATATAAATTGCATAAATAAATTTTGTATATTTGCATTCTTGAGTGCAAAGTTGACATATAAGGTCGGTGTTCTTATTCCATTCCACCATGGAACATATTGTCCACATTTGGTACAACCTCAATCCCAAGCAAATTTGTATGCTATTTTTGATATGATTTTTCTAACAAATCCACTTTTATTTTTTGTTTATATTCATTGTATAGGTCAATATTTGGATGCAAGGTCAACATACAAGATAGGCGTTCTTATTCCATTTAATAATGGTGAATATTGTCCAAGTTATGGGCTGTTGTATGCTCCTGCTATACAAGTAGCAATGGAGGACATTAAGAAGGACAAGACATTAAACTTTAACATAAATTTGGTGTGGAATGACACATATTGTGATGAATTTCTCAGTATAAAACAGCAAATTTGGCAACTTACTAATGGTGTTGATGCGTTTGTTGGACCAGTTCTTAATTGTCTGACAGCAGCCAACATTGCTTCTGCTTTTAATAAACCAATGATGTCTTTTGTAAGTATGAATTCCATAATTATAATTAAAGACAACTGCTTTAGTAGTCAAAACTTATATAGAATATTTTTGTTTGGTGCTATGAGATGCCACTCAGGTTGTCCAAAACTAGATGTGGTGGAAGATTGGGTTACTGAAAAATTGTGTTTCAAGATTTTGTTTAACATTATTAACAATTTTAGGTAATTTTTAAAGCACAATGCTAACATATTTAAACAAAATTGCCCTCCATAATTTTTTGCTACTTTACTGACTTAAATACATCTCAAGTAATTTTTTAAATGCACAATTAACTTAAGTTACTGTAAAATCTTTAACAAAAAATGTGGTAAGGTTACCAAAATTTTGGACAGCCCGCACTGGTTTGCAGCTTGAGTGTTAAAAATATACAGCTTAAAAGGAATTATTGTATATGCACACCTTGTGGGCTTGTACCAAGTGGCTATATAGTCGTGTGCGGGGAAAGAGATAATTTTCTCTACCAAATGATTATTTGATAACAATATATGAACTATGAGCCTCACATTGAAGTAACCACTAAAAGCCAACAACATTCTTATGATCTCCACAAATTTGTGTTTAAGGCATGTTCAGATAGTCAAACAATTGGGAATATAAATACTGTGGCCAAAACATCACTTTCAATCACGCATATCTATCATCCATTGATGGCTGTTTTAAAGAAGTTTAACTGGAAGAAAGTTGCGATAGTTTATCAGAAAGATGGCTCTAATTGGGAACATATTTATGATTATGTTCATAAGAAAATGAATAGACATGAAAAAGTCACAATTACATTGGTTGAAGATCATGAGGTTGATTATCAAAGATTTCATAATAACGATTATACCCATGTTCGTGAATCTGTCAAAAAGATTAGTCGAAAAGCTCGAAGTAAGTCAAATTTCATAATTATTTTAATCTTTAATTTAAATATAGAAACTAAATTTAACACATTCATATTTTTAAATATAGCTTTTACCTATTAAGACTCTTCTATAAATGTTTATTTTAGTTGTGATTTTGTTAACTGAGCATCATTTGACTGTTGAGTATGTCTTGGCTGCATATGAAGAGAAATTAATTCAAACTGGGGAATATGTTTTCATTTGCTTTCAACTAAATCTACAGGGAACTTATAAAAGGGTTTGTAAGCTTATTAAATTTACCTCTGTAGCTATAACATATAGTCTCAATCAAGTATTATTTTAACCTTTTTTGCTGTTTCATCTCTCTCTTTTATAAACATCTCTCTCTACTGTAGACATCTCTCTCTACTGTAGACATCTCTCTCTACTGTAGACATCTTTCTCTACTGTAGACATCTTTCTCTACTGTAGACATCTTTCTCTACTGTAGACATCTTTCTCTACTGTAGACATCTCTCTCTACTGTAGACATCTCTCTACTGTAGACATCTCTCTCTACTGTAGACATCTTTCTCTACTGTAGACATCTTTCTCTACTGTAAACATCTCTCTACTAAACATCTCTACTACTTCAGTCTACTTTCACTTCTCATCTTTCTTACTGTAAACATCTTCTACTAAATCTTTCTTACTCTCAACATGTTCTATAGATTCTCATCTCTCTCTACTCACTGTTGACATCTTTTCTTTCTCATTTCACTTTATGATCCATGACATCTCTTCCTACTGACATCTCTCTCACTGTAGACATCTTTCTCACTGTAAACATCTTTCTCACTCAAACATCTTTCTCACTGTAAACATCTCTGTCTACTGTAAACATCCTCACTGTAGACATCTTTCTCTACTGTAAACATCTTTCTCTTGTAGACATCTCTCACTGTAGACATCTTTCTCACTGTAGACATCTTTCTACACATCTTTCTCTACTGCAGACATCTTTCTCTACTGTAGACATCTTTCTCTACTGTAGACATCTTTCTCTACTGTAGACATCTCTCTCTACTGTAGACATCTTTCTCTACTGTAGACATCTTTCTCTACTGTAAACATCTTTCTCTACTATAGACATCTTTCTCTACTGTAGAAATCTTTGTCTACTGTTGACATCTTTCCCTCCTGTAGACATCTCTCCCTACTGTAGACATCTTTCTCAACTGTAAACATCTTTCTCTACTGTAGACATCTTTCTCTACTGTAGACATCTCTCTCTACTGTAAACATCTTTCTCTATTGTAGACATCTCTCTCTGCAGTCGACATCTCTCTCTATTGTAGACAATTGTTTTTAAAGAATTTTCATGTCTCTTTGTTACAGAGCCAGATGAAATGGTATTTCAGGGGTTTCTCCAGTATCAGTAAATTAGAAGAAATTATGGATGCTTTTGGATCTGTGTTGATAATTCAACCGCGTGTTGGTTCTTATGGCTTTAAAACCACTGATCGTTACGAAAAATTTTCAAATAAAGTGAAAAAACTCAGTTTATATCCTCCATTTAAGAGCAGATGGTATACAGGATGCATGGTGTGCAAGAATTCATCCCAATTTGTTTGCTGTACGTTTCTGTTTTATGATATTTTTTATAAGAGGTTAATGATGTAAGATGTTTTCGCAATCTTCTGTTCATTAAAGTTTTCTAATGTTTGCAATAAATCAGAAAATTGCTTTCTGTTCTTAATAAATTTTTATCTTTTTACAGCTATGCAAGACTGTAAAATTGGATTGAACGAAAGTGACGTAAGTGTCCTAATTTTGATTGCTGTTCTTTATTAATTCCTTCTAAGTCGTTTATCATCATTGTTGAATTTTGTATTTTGTCGTCTTTAGGTACCAGTAGAAGCTGGTAATTTATATAATGCCATTCGAGAGTATGTGTATGCATTAAAGAAGACGTTAAACAAAGGTGAAGAACCAAATGGAAAGAATATTATCGCCAACTTGAGAGGACATACATTTGACTGTAAGTAAAGCTGAGACTATCTTTAATACAATTTTAGTGTGTTTTTCTATATATAAATTTTAGAAAAACCAATGATTTTATTTCTTAATACAAGATATTTAGTATGTCTTGAGTAAGGGGCGATCTTTTAGCTCTAAACATCAATATGCTGTAATAGCACCTTTGCAATAGTTGATGCTCCTTGATTCCTTGTAACATTTTTTAAATATTCTAGAGTAATTTAGTCTAACTTATTATTTATGAGACACTATTATGTCCATTAATAAAAACTTTGTTTCAGTGGAAAACGATTGTAAATAGAATCAAGCAAATAGAAATAGGTAAAATGAGTTTGTTTTAAATGGTTCTTGTTATGTTTGAAGTAGAAAGGATAAGATTTCTCTTTATTTTTATAGTGTTTTCTGGCGACCAAAGTATCAACATAACTAAAATATCGCTGGCACTTTACTTGTTTAGGTGTTTTTGGTTTTAAAATGACATTTGATAACTCTTCCAACGTCATATTTAACATGACGTTGTTACATCAAGAATATGCAAATGGAACGAAAGAGAAGAGCAAATGTGAACCATTTGATGCAATGAATCCTTGTAAAGGTAATGATATTGATATGGTGATTTGTATTAACAAACTTAAAACATGAATGATGTAATTTATCGATGAATAGTTATGAAAGAATTGGCGAGTTTTTGGTTGAACAAGAAAGATCATGATGAAGAGATTTATCATGGTCTCAAAGAGAAGATCGCGTGGTATGGAGGCTTAGGCATTCCGAAGGATACACCAGATTGTGGATTTAACAACGAGTTATGTAGAAACAAAAAAAAATCCAACAGTAAGTTTGTGATCTTTCATCTGTCAGTTTAGAAGCAATGTAAATTTATATTTCTTAACTGCTTCATCGCTCTCATCGATTGTCATTTTAATTTCTGTGAAATTTTCTTTTAGATTGCATCAAAATAGCAGGAATAATTGTGGTTCTTTTGCAATTTTCATTTTACTCTTCATTGTTTTAGTCCTTGTATTCAGGTAGAAAAGCGATTTCTTTTATAACACTTTTTATTCGTTATTTTCATATTTTAACGACAAAGGTTTCGTATGAATAGATATGGATAGATATGGATGATTATGTATGGATAGATATGGATGATTATGTTTGAATAGATATGGATGATTATGTATGGATAGATATGGATGATTATGTATGGATAGATATGGATGATTATGTATGGATAGATATGGAGGATTATGTATGAATAGATATGGATGATTATTTATGGATAGATATGGATGATTATGTATGGATAGATATTGATGATTATGTATGGATAGATATGGATGATTATGTTATGATTCCGTTGTTTTCTTTCTTTATACTGCGATTCAGAAAACAATTATTTTCTTTTCATTCCATTCACGGTATTATGTGATTAAAACACGTACATTATATTATGATTTCATAGGATGGATGAGACTCACAGTGAAATATGAAGAAAACATCAGAGTTTCGTGACATGTCGTAGTTACAAATAGGAAGAAAAAAGATCTCTTGTGAAGTGACTTTTTTCTTGACAAAATTTAATGACTTGAATAATTTCAAAATTTGAAGTCCCCAGATTTAAAATATAAAAGTGTTGTAAGTATGTGATCATAAATACAAAATGTAAAAAAAATAGTTAGATTATGTATGAATGAAGCTAACATCAGAACTTTAAAAATGTATATATATGGATATATTTGTGACGTCATGTTAAAATCAATCCATCAGTTAATCAGTTAGTTCAAAAACAAGCAATGGATATCTTAGAACGATGATGGATTTTTGAGTACAGTAAAGAATGATTGAAAGGTGGTCTATGGAGAGTACTAAAGAGATGTTGAAGGACATCAATTGATATTTGTTCACTCGGGGAGCTGAGAGGTATGGAGAAAAGATTGACATTTTGGTCTTTTCTGACAATGAATTCATCAAATACATTAATTGCCAAAGGATAAATTTTTACTTCTTGCATATTTTTCATAAAACCTGTAAAAAACTGTTTTTCTTAATGGAAAATTTGAAAATTTTCAACTTGACAAAAACGAAGAACTGACGTTTCTGTTGTCGACATTTTTCGCCTTGATGTTGTGTGCCATTGTCACATGGTGTTGTGTCTTATTCACGTGCTAATCATGTGCATTGTCTTCAAAGCCGACATGCGCTAATAAATCTCTGGTTTCGTTTTTTATAAACAAATATATTTATTATTTTATTTTACGAGTAAAGTTTGGCAAATGATTCCAAATTGTTCAAAATCTACATAACCACATGTTGAACTGTTTTCGTTTTGACACATTCAACCACAGAAGAAAAAATGATAAATTGAATAAATGTAAAATTATAAAAGATGACCCTTGAATATACGTGACCTGTATCGTCCTCTTGTATTCATACATATGTATGTAGTTGTTTCTGTTCCCGATGGCGAATCCTTCAAGGAATATTTCGTGTTTTATTTTGTCCTTTTTACTAATGGCGTCATTTAGTAAGTTACGTATACAATACATATTTTTAATCCTGGTTTGTTAGTATTTGTCTTTGGAATCGCAAGAATCGGCTATTTTATTTCATATCAGGCTGACTAACTCATGCATTCCAGATGTCCTGTATAACTAAATTTCTGGTTTATTATATTTCTAACATCGTGGAAGACCTAAGACGTACATATGACATAGTGTAAATTCAATTGATTTATGTGGAGTGGCTCATACAGTTGCACTTATTCTTTATAGTAGCGAAGTCAGCCCGTTTTACTCCAATACAAATATTTTTGTATTTATTCACTGGACAAACAACAAACAAAATTAATTTTTACAATAAATTATATACTGAAAATTAAATAATAAAAATTGTATAATAAATATTATACCATAAAAATGATGGCAGTCTTGCAGAATGTTGAGTAGCGTTTCCACATGCAAATGCTCCCTATGTCTAAAGGTATTATAAAATCTATAGTTGGAAAAATACTTACTTTCCAAAGTGGCAGTCATCCTTATAAATATTGGCCACATTGCAGAGAAGGCAATTTTGCTCCCAACATTTGTCAAGTGACAAGTTTTGGTGCCCCTGAGTTGTAAAACAGAAAACAGAAAACTAAAACAATTTAAGGTGTTTGGGTACATTTGCACACTTGAGTTTGTCCATTGGTTGATTTCTTCCAGCTTTCTGCCCCTGAGATCTTTGCAAAAACAGACATACTCTGAAGGTTATGTCAAGTTGGAATATTTGTTGTCTGATCTTTTAAATACTAATAAGAATGATTTTATTCTGCATTTAAAATGTGCTTGAACTTAAAAAGTCTTTCAGAATTTAACAATGAATATATCAAAATTATCTTCCAAACCTTGCAATTGTCATCCTGTATAAATTGCATAAATAAATTTTGTATAGTTTTGTTCTTGAGTGCAGAGTTGACATCTAAGATTGGTGTTCTTATTCCATTCCACCATGGAACATATTGTCCACAGTTGGTACAACCTCAATCCCAAGCAAATTTGTATTCTACTTTTGATATGGTTTTTCTAACAAATCCACTTTTATTTTTTGTTTATATTCATTGTATAGGTCAATATTTGGATGCAAGATCAACGTACAAGATAGGCGTTCTTATTCCATTTCATAATGGTGGATATTGTCCAAGTGATGCTGCAGATCGTCCCCAAGGGCTGTTATACGCTCCTGCTATACAAGTAGCAATGGACTACATTAAAAAGGACAAGACATTAAACTTTAACATAAATTTGGTGTGGAATGACACATATTGTGATGAATTTCTCAGTATAAAACAGCAAATTTGGCAACTTAATAATGGTGTTGATGTGTTTGTTGGACCAGTTCATAATTGTCAGACAGCAGCCAACATTGCTTCTGCTTTTAATAAACCAATGATGTCTTTTGTAAGTATGAATTTCATAATTTTAATTAAAGACAACTGCTATAGCAGTCAAAACTTAGATAGAACATTTTTGTTTGGTGCTATGAGATGCCACTTAGGTTGTCCAAAACTAGATGTGGTGGAAGATTGGGTTACTGAAAAATCGTGTTTCAAAATTTTGTTTAACATTTTTAACAATCTTTAGGTAATTTTAAGCATAATGCTAACATATTTAAACAAAACTGCCCTCCTTAATTTTTTGCTACTTTACTGACTTAAATACATCTCAAGTAATTTTTTAAATGCACAATTAACTTAAGTTACCTTAAAATCTTTAACAAAAATGTGGTTAGGTTACCAAAATTTTGGACAGCCTGCATTGGTTTGCGGCTTGAGTGTTAAAAATATACAGCTTAAAAGGAATTATTGTACATGCACACCTTGTGGGCTTGTAACAAGTGGCTTTATAGACATGTTCAGGGAAAGAGATAATTTTCCCTACCAAATGATTATTTGATAACAATATATAAACTATGAGCCTCACATTGAAGTAACCACTAAAAGCCAACAACATTCTTATGATCTCCACAAATTTGTGTTTAAGGCATGTTCAGATAGTCAAACAATTGGGAATATAAATACTTTGGCCAAAACATCACTTTCAATCATGCATATCTATCCTCCATTGATGGCTGTTTTAAAGAAGTTTAACTGGAAGAAAGTAGCAATAGTTTATCAGAAAGATGGCTCTAATTGGGAACATATTTATGATTATGTTCATAAGAAAATGAATAGACATGAAAAAGTCACAATTACATTGGTTGAAGATCATGAGGTTGATTATCTAAAATTTCATAATAACGATTATAGCCATGTTCGTAAATCTGTCAAAAAGATTAGTCAAAAAGCTCGAAGTAAGTCAAATTTCATAATTGTTTTAATCTTTAATTTAAATATAGAGACTAAATTTAACACATTCATATTTCTAAATAAAGCTTTTTACCTATTAAGACTCTTCTATAAATGTTTATTTTAGTTGTGATTTTGTTAACTCAGCATCATTTGACTGTTGAGTATGTCTTGGCTGCGTATGAAGAGAAATTAATTCAAACTGGGGAATATGTTTTCATTTGCTTTCAACTAAATCTACAGGGAACTTTTAAAAGGGTTTGTAAGCTTATTAAATTTACCTCTGTAGCTATAACATATAAGTCTCAATCAAGTATTATTTGAACCTTTTTTGCTGTTTCATCTCTCTCTTTTATAGACATGTCTCTCTACTGTAGACATCTTTCTCTACTGTAAATGTCTTTCTCTATTCTAGACATCTTTCTCTACTGTAGGCATCTTTCTCTACTGTAGACATCTCTCTCTACTGTAGACATCTCTCTCTACTGTAGACATCTTTCTCTACTGTAGACATCTCTCTCTACTGTAGACATCTTTTTCTACTGTAGACATCTTTCTCTACTGTAGACATCTCTCTCTACTGTAAACATCTTTCTCTACTGTAGACATCTTTCTCTACTGTAGACATCTCTCTCTACTGTAGACATCTTTCTCTACTGTAGACATCTTTCTCTACTGTAGACATCTCTCTCTACTGTAGACATCTCTCTCTACTGCAGACATCTTTCTCTACTGTAGACATCTTTCTTTACTGTAGGCATCTTTCTCTACTGTAGACATCTTTCTTTACTGTAGGCATCTCTCTCTACTGTAGACATCTTTCTTTACTGTAGGCATCTTTCTCTACTGTAGACATCGTTTTTTACTGTAGACATCTTTTTCTAATGTAAATGTCTTTGTCTTCTGCAGACACGTCTCTTCTGCATTTCCCTATAAAGAATTTTCATATATTTTTGTTACAGGCACAAATAAGGTGGTATTTCAGGGATTCTCCATTATCAGTAAATTAGAAGAAATTATGGATGCTTTTGGATCTGTGTTGATAATTCAACCGCGTGTTGGTTCTTATGGGTTTCAAACCACTGATCGTTATGGAAAATTTTCAAATAAAGTGAAAAAACTCAGTTTATATCCTCCATTTAAGGGCAAAGGGTATATAGGATGCATGGTGTGCAAGAATACATCCAAAAGTGTTTGCTGTACGTTTCTGTTTTATAATATTTTTTATAAGAGGTTAATGATGTAAGATGTTTTCGAAATCTTCTGTTCATTAAAGTTTTCTAATGTTTGCAATGAATCAGAAAATTGCTCTCTGTTCTTAATAAATTTTTATCTTTTTACAGCTATGCAAGACTGTAAAACACCATTGAACGAAAGTGACGTAAGTGTCCTAATTTTGATTGCTGTTCTTTATTAATTCCTTCTAAGTCGTTTATCATCATTTTTTAATTTTGTATTTTGTCGTCTTTAGGTACCAGTAGAAGCTGGAAATTTATATAATGCCATTCGAGAGTATGTTTATGCATTAAACAAGACGTTAGCCAAAGGTGAAGAACCAAATGGAAGAAATATCATCGCCAACTTGAAAGGACATACATTTGACAGTAAGTAAAGCTGAGACTCTCTTTAATACAATTTTAGTGTGTTTTTCTAGATATAAATTTTAGAAGAACCAATGATTTTATTTCTTAATACAAGATATTTAGTATGTTTTGAGTAAGGGGAGATCTTTTAGCTGCAAACATCATTATGCTGTGATAGCACCTTTGCAATAGTTGATGCTCCTTGATTCCTAGTAACATTTTGTAAATATTCTAGAGTAATTTAGTCTAACTTATTATTTATGAGACATTATTATGTCCATTAATAAAAACTTTGTTTCACTAAAAACGACTGTAAATAGAATCAAGCAAATAGAAATAGGTCAAATAAGTTTGTTTTAAATGGTTCTTGTAATGTTTGAAGTAGAAAGGATGAAATTTCTCCTTATTTTTGTAGTGTTTTCTGGCGACCAAAGTATCAACATAACTAAAATATCGCTGGCACTTTACTTGTTTAGGTGTTTTTGGTTTTAAAATGAAATTTGACAACTACTCTAACGTCATGTTTAACATGACGTTGTTACATCAAGAATATGTGAATGGAACGAAAGAGAAGAGCAAATGTGAACCATTTGATGCAATGAAGCCTTGTAAAGGTAATGATATTGATATGGTGATTTGTATTAACAAACTTAAAACATGAGTGATGTAATTTATCCATGAATAGTTATGAAAGAATTGGCGAGTTTTTGGTTGAATGAGAAAAATCATGATGAACAAAGTTATCATGGTCTCAAAAAGAAGATCGCGTGGTATAAACACTTTGGCCTTCCGAAGGATACACCAGATTGTGGATTTAACAACGAGTTATGTAGAAACAAAAAAAAAAAATCCAACAGTAAGTTTGTGATCTTTCATCTGTTAGTTTAGAAGCAATGTAAATTTATATTTCTTAACTGCTTCATCGCTCTCATCGATTGTCATTTTAATTTCTGTGAAATTTTCTTTTAGATTGGATTAAAATTGCAGGAATATTTTGTGGTGCTTTTGCTGTGTTCATTTTACTCTTCATTGTTTTAGTCCTTGTATTCAGGTAGAAAAGCTATTTCTTTTATAACACTTTTCATTCGTTATTTTCATATTTTAACGACAAAGGTTTCAGAATAAAAAAGAATTCAGATTTTTCTTTTTCTTTCAATAATCAACGAAGCACGGTATTAATATGTGATTATCTTTTTCATTCGGTAAACATTATATTTTTATGAAAAACACGATAAATTATGATTTCATGATAGGATGAAGAATTGTTACACTCACAGTGAAATATGAAGAAAACATCAAAGTTTCAGGATATGTCGTACGTACAAATAGGAAGAAAAAAGATCTCTTGTGATGTGACTTTTTTCTTGACAAAATTTAATGACTTGAATAATTTCAAAATTTGAAGTCCCCAGATTTAAAATATAAAAGTGTTGTAAGTATGTGATCATAAATACAAAATGTAAAAAAAAATAGTTAGATTATGTATGAATGAAGCTAACATCAGAACTTTAAAAATGTATATATATGGATATATTTGACGATTTATGTTGATTTATTGATATTACGAACAATGACGTCATGTTAAAATCAATTCATCAGTTAATCAGTTAGTTCAAAAACAAGCAATGGATATCTTAGAACGATGATGGATTTTTGAGTACAGTAAAGAATGATTGAAAGGTGGTCTATGGAGAGTACTAAAGAGATGTTGAAGGACATCAATTGATATTTGTTCACTCGGGGAGCTGAGAGGTATGGAGAAAAGATTGACATTTTGGTCTTTTCTGACAATGAATTCATCAAATACATTAATTGCCAAAGGATAAATTTTTACTTCTTGCATATTTTTCATAAAACCTGTAAAAAACTGTTTTTCTTAATGGAAAATTTGAAAATTTTCAACTTGACAAAAACGAAGAACTGACGTTTCTGTTGTCGACATTTTTCGCCTTGATGTTGTGTGCTATTGTCACATGGTGTTGTGTCTTATTCACGTGCTAATCATGTGCATTGTCTTTAAAGCCGACATGCGCTAATAAAATCTCTGGTTTTCGTTTTATAAACAAAAATATTTATTATTTTATTTTACGTGTAAATTTTGGCAAATGATTCCAAATTGTTCAAAATCTACATAACCACATGTTGAACTGTTTTCGTTTTGACACATTCAACCACAGAAGAAAAAATGATAAATTGAATAAATGTAAAATTATAAAAGATGACCCTTGAATATACGTGACCTGTATCGTCCTCTTGTATTCATACATATGTATGTAGTTGTTTCTGTTCCCGATGGCGAATCCTTCAAGGAATATTTCGTGTTTTATTTTGTCCTTTTTACTAATGGCGTCATTTAGTAAGTTACGTATACAATACATATTTTTAATCCTGGTTTGTTAGTATTTGTCTTTGGAATCGCAAGAATCGGCTATTTTATTTCATATCAGGCTGACTAACTCATGCATTCCAGATGTCCTGTATAACTAAATTTCTGGTTTATTATATTTCTAACATCGTGGAAGACCTAAGACGTACATATGACATAGTGTAAATTCAATTGATTTATGTGGAGTGGCTCATACAGTTGCACTTATTCTTTATAGTAGCGAAGTCAGCCCGTTTTACTCCAATACAAATATTTTTGTATTCATTCACTGAACAAACAACAAACAAAATTATTTTTTACTTTGGTTTTAACTCATAAATTTGCATTGTCCAAACACTTTGAACTTTGCTACTGAATGCAAATTATTATCGTGAAAGTTCGGGGCGAATTGCTTTGATAGCTTGTTTGAGAATCAAAATTTATTCTTTAACATTGCACCCAGAGCAGCAGCAGATAATATGAGATTATCTGTAATCATGAACTTTAATACCTGTTGGTTTTTTTACAATAAATTATATATTGAAAATTATATAATAAAAATTGTATAATAAATATTATACCATAAAAATGATGCAAGTCTTGCAGAATGTTGAGTAGCATTCCCCATGGGTATAGCATGTCATCTACACATGCAAATGCTCCCTATGTCCAAAGGTATTATAAAATCTATAGTTGGCAAAATACTTGGCAGTCATCCTTATAAAAATTGGCCACATTGCAGAGAAGGCAATTTTCCCTCCAACATTTGTCAAGTGACAAGTTTTGGTGCCCCTGAGTTGTAAAACAGAAAACAGAAAACTAACACAATTTAAGGTGTTTATGTACATTTGTACACTTGAGTCTGTCCATTGGTTGATATCTTCCAGCTTTCTGCCCCTGAGATCTCTGCAAAAACAGACATACTCTGAAGGTTGTGTCAAGTTGGAATATTTGTTGTCTGATCTTTTAAATACTAATAAGAATCATTTTATTCTGCATTTTAAAGGTGCTTGAACTTAAAAAGTCTTTCAGAATTTAACAATGAATATATCAAAATTATCTTCCAAACTATGCAATTGTCTGTATTTAATTTATTTTTTTTTATATAAATTGCATAAATAAATTTTTTATAGTTCTATTCTTGAGTGCAAAGTTGACATCTAAGATCGGTGTTCTTATTCCATCCCACCATGGAACATATTGTCCACAGTTGGTACAACCTCAATCCCAAGCAAATTTGTATGCTATTTTTGATATGGTTTTTCTAACAAATCCACTTTTATTTTTTGTTTATATTCATTGTATAGGTCAATATTTGGATGCAAGATCAACGTACAAGATAGGCGTTCTTATTCCATTTCATAATGGTAATTTTGTCAAAATTATGCTGTAGTCGTCCCCAAGGGCTGTTATATGCTCCTGCTATACAAGTAGCAATGGACGACATTAAAAAGGACAAGACATTAAACTTTAACATAAATTTGGTGTGGAATGACACATATTGTGATGAATTTCTCAGTATAAAACAGCAAATTTGGCAACTTAGTAATGGTGTTGATGCGTTTGTTGGACCAGTTCTTAATTGTCAGACAGCAGCCAACATTGCTTCTGCTTTTAACAAACCAATGATGTCTTTTGTGAGTATGAATTTCATAATTTTAATTAAAGACAACTGCTTTAGTAGTCAAAACTTAGAACATTTTTGTTTGGTGCTATGAGATGCCACTTAGGTTGTCCAAAATTAGATGTGGTGGAAGATTGGGTTACTGAAAAATCGTGTTTCAAAATTTTGTTTAACATTTTAAACAATCTTTAGGTAATTTTTAAAGCATAATGCTAACATATTTAAACAAATCTGCACTCCTTAATTTTTTGCTACTTTACTGACTTAAATACATCTCAAGTAATTTTTTAAATGCACAATTAACTTAAGTTACTGTAAAATCTTTAACAAAAATGTGGTAAGGTTACCAAAATTTTGGACAGCCCGCACTGGTTTGCACCTTGAGTGTTAAAAATATACAGCTTAAAAGGAATTATTGTATATGCACACCTTGTGGGCTTGTAACAAGTGGCTATATAGTAATGTTCAGGAAAAGAGATAATTTTCTATACAGCTTAAAAGGCATTATTGTATATGCACACCTTGTGGGCTTGTACCAAGTGGCTATATAGACATGTTCAGGGAAAGAGATAATTTTCCCTACCAAATGATTATTTGATAACAATATATAAACTATGAGCCTCACATTGAAGTAACCACTAAAAGCCAACAACATTCTTATGATCTCCACATTTTGTGTTTAAGGCATGTTCAGATAGTCAAACAATTGGGAATATAAATACTTTGGCCAAAACATCATTTTCAATCATGCATATCTATCCTCCATTGATGGCTGTTTTAAAGAAGTTTAACTGGAAGAAAGTTGCGATAGTTTATCAGAAAGATGGCTCTAATTGGGAACATATTTATGATTATGTTCATAAGAAAATGAATAGACATGAAAAAGTCACAATTACATTGGTTGAAGATCATGAGGTTGATTATCGAAAATTTCATAATAACGAGTATGGCCATGTTCGTGAATCTGTCAAAAAGATTAGTCGAAAAGCTCGAAGTAAGTCAAATTTCATAATTATTTTAATCTTTAATTTAAATATAGAAACTAAATTTAACACATTCATATTTTTAAATAAAGCTTTTTACCTATTAAGACTCTTCTATAAATGTTTATTTTAGTTGTGATTTTGTTAACTGAGCATCATTTGACTGTTGAGTATGTCTTGGCTGCATATGAAGAGAAATTAATTCAAACTGGGGAATTTGTTTTCATTTGCTTTCAACTAAATCTACAGGGAACTTTTAAAAGGGTTTGTAAGCTTATTAAATTTACCTCTGTAGCTATAACATATAAGTCTCAATCAAGTATTATTCTAACCATTTTTGCTGTTTCATCTCTCTCTTTTATAGACATGTCTCTCTACTGTAAACATCTCTCTCTACTCTAGATGTCTTTCTCTATTCTAGACATCTTTCTCTACTGTCGGCATCTTTCTCTACTGTAGACATCTCTCTCTACTGTAGACATCTTTATCTACTGTAGACATCTTTCTCTACTGTAGACATCTCTTTCTACTGTAAACATCTCTTTCTACTGTAAACATCTTTCTCTACTGTAGACATCTTTCTCTACTGTAGACATATCTCTCTACTGTAGACATCTCTCTCTACTGTAAACATCTCTCTCTACTGTAGACATCTTTCTCTACTGTAGACATCTCTCTCTACTGTAAACATCTTTCTCTACTGTAGACATCTCTCTCTACTGTAAACATCTTTCTCTACTGTAGACATCTCTCTCTACTGTAGACATCTTTCTCTACTGTAGACATCTTTCTCTACTGTAAACATCTTTCTCTACTGTAGACATCTTTCTCTACTGTAGAAATCTCTCTCTACTGTAAACATCTTTCTCTACTGTAGACATCTCTCTCTACTGTAAACATCTTTCTCTACTGTAGAAATCTCTCTCTACTGTAAACATCTTTCTCTACTGCAGACATTTTTCTTTACTGTAGACATTTTTCTCTACTGTAGACATCTTTCTCTACTGTTGACATCTTTCTCTACTGTAGACATCTCTCTCTACTGTAGACATTTTCTCTACTGTAGAAATCTTTCTCTACTGTAGACATCTTTCTCTACTGTAGACATCTCTTTCTACTGTAGACATCTTTCTCTACTGTAGACATCTTTCTCTACTGCAGCCATCTTTCTCTACTGTAGACATCTCTCTCTACTGTAGACATCTTTCTCTACTGTAGACATCTTTCTCTACTGTAACATTTTTCTCTACTGTAGACATCTTTCTCTACTGTAGAAATCTCTCTCTACTGCAGACATTTTTCTTTACTGTAGACATCTCTCTCTACTGTAGACATCTTTCTCTACTGTAGACATCTTTCTCTACTGTAGACATCTCTCTACTGTAGACATCTTTCTCTACTGTAGACATCTTTCTCTACTGTAAACATTTTTCTCTACTGTAGACATCTTTCTCTACTGTAGAAATCTCTCTCTACTGTAGACATTTTTCTCTACTGCAGACATCTTTCTTTACTGTAGGCATCTTTCTCTACTGTAGACATCTTTCTCTACTGTAGACATCGTTTTTTACTGTAGACATCTTGTTCTAATGTAAATGTCTCTCTTCTGCAGACACTCTCTCTTCTGCATTTTTTAAAAATTTTCATATCTTTTGTTACAGAGCCAGATAAATGGTATTTCAGGGGCTTCTCCAGTATCAGTAAATTAGAAGAAATTATGGATGCTTTTGGATCTGTGTTGATAATTCAACCGCGTGTTGGTTCTTATGGGTTTCAAACCACTGATCGTTATGGAAAATTTTCAAATAAAGTGAAAAAACTCAGCTTATATCCTCCATTTAAGAGCAGAGGGTATACAGGATGCATGGTGTGCAAGAATTCATTCCAACTTGTTTGCTGTACGTTTCTGTTTTTTGATATTTTTTTTATGAGCTTAATGATGTAAGATGTTTTAAAATCTTCTGTTCATTAAGGTTTTGTAATGTTTGCAATGAATCAGAAAATTGCTTTCTGTTCTTAATAAATTTTTATCTTTTTACAGCTATGCAAGACTGTAAAAGACCATTGAACGAAACTGACGTAAGTGTCCTAATTTTGATTGCTGTTCTTTATTAATTCCTTCTAAGTCGTTTATCATCATTGTTGAATTTTGTATTTTGTCGTCTTTAGGTACCAGTAGAAGCTGGTAATTTATATAATGCCATTCGAGAGTATGTGTATGCATTAAACAAGACGTTAACCAAAGGTGAAGAACCAAATGGAAGAAATATCATCGCCAACTTGAAAGGACATACATTTGACAGTAAGTAAAGATGAGACTATCTTTAGTACAATTTTAATGTGTTTTTCTAGATATAAGTTTTAGAAGAACCAATGATTTTATTTCTTAATACAAGATATTTAGTATGTTTTGAGTAAGGGGAGATCTTTTAGCTCTAAACATCAATATGCTGTGATAGCACCTTTGCAATAGTTGATGCTCTTTGATTCCTAGTAACATTTTGTAAATATTCTAGAGTAATTTAGTCTAACTTATTATTTATGAGACACTATTATGTCCATTAATAAAAACTTTGTTTCAGTGGAAAACGACTGTAAATAGAATCAAGCAAATAGAAATAGGTGAAATAAGTTTGTTTTAAATGGTTCTTGTAATGTTTGAAGTAGAAAGGATAAGATTTCTCTTTATTTTTGTAGTGTTTTCTGGCGACCAAAGTATCAACATAACTAAAATATCGCTGGCACTTTACTTGTTTAGGTGTTTTTGGTTTTAAAATGACATTTGATAACTCTTCCAACGTCATATTTAACATGACGTTGTTACATCAAGAATATCTAATTGGAACGAAAGAGAAGAGCAAATGTGAACCATTTGATGCAATGAATCCTTGTAAAGGTAATGATATTGATATGGTGATTTGTATTAACAAACTTAAAACATGAGTGATGTAATTTATCCATGAATAGTTATGAAAGAATTGGCGAGTTTTTGGTTGAACGAGAAAGATCATGATGAAGAGATTTATCATGGTCTCAAAGAGAAGATCGCGTGGTATGGAGGCTTTGGCCTTCCGAAGGATACACCAGATTGTGGATTTAACAACGAGTTATGTAGAAACAAAAAAAAATCCAACAGTAAGTTTGTGATCTTTCATCTGTCAGTTTAGAAGCAATGTAAATTTATATTTCTTAACTGCTTCATCGCTCTCATCGATTGTCATTTTAATTTCTGTGAAATTTTCTTTTAGATTGGATTAAAATTGCAGGAATAATTTGTGGTGCTTTTGCTGTGTTCATTTTACTCTTCATTGTTTTGGTCCTTGTATTCAGGTAGAAAGCGATTTCTTTTATAACACTTTTCATTCGTTATTTTCATATTTTAACGACAAAGGTTTCGTATGAATAGATATGGAAGATTATGTATGGATAGATATGGATGATTATGTATGGATAGATATGGATGATTATGTATGGATAGATATGGATGATGTATTGATAGATATGGATGATTATGTATAGATATGGATGATTATGTATGGATAGATATGGATGATTATGTATGGATAGATATGGATGATTATGTATGGATAGATATGGATGATTATGTATGGATAGATATGGATGATTATGGATAGATATGGATGATTATGTATGGATAGATATGGATGATTATGTATGGATAGATATGGATGATTATGTATGGATAGATATGGATGATTATGTATGGATAGATATGGATGATTATGTTATGATTCCGTTGTTTTTCTTTCTTTTTTTTTGTAGACGATACTGCAAGAAAAACAATTCAGATTTTTCTTTTTCTTTCAAAAATCAACGAAGCACGGTATTAATATGTGATTATCTTTTTCTTTCGGTAAACATTATATTTTTATGAAATAACACGATAAATTATGATTTCATTATAGGATGAAGAGTTGTTAGACTCACAGTGAAATATGAAGAAAACATCAAAGTTTCATGACATGTCGTAGGTACAAATAGGAAGGAAAAAGATCTCTTGTGAAGTGACTTTTTTCTTGACAAAATTTAATGACTTGATAGTTAGGTTATGTATGAATGAAGCTAACATTAGAACTTTAGTCTTTGAAAACATAACAGATGGTTCAAACAGATGAGTAGCATTTTTCTTTCAATAAAGAAATATATAATACACTCTCTAAACACTCTCTTAAATAATTCTGGAAAATGAGCGAAAATGTTGTGTTTATGGAACTCACGAAGACGATAGTTTATAAGCTCATTTTGGAAAGTCGGACGTTTTGGAGGCAATTTTAATAAACAATTTTATTTTATTTTTTTGCCATTATTTGTACCACGTTTGAAGATTGGGCTCCGTTGTTAAAAAATCTTATTGTTGGTCAAAATGTTGATTCCGTTGAATTCATTTGCTTTTAAAGCGGATCGTTGAAACAATCAATAGCAAATTATTTCTCTTTTAGTATTTACGAAATTATTTTGGTTGTCCCTGTCGAATATTACTATAAAATTGTTGTTGCCGGAGGGAGATAGAAAAATTTATTGAGAATTCTTACGAAGGAAAAGCATTTGATAAAGTGGAAGCATATCGGTTTTGTATTTCTCGCTGTTCGAAGTAATCTATCTTCATCACAAGAATTGGTGAATTTTTAAAGGCGAAAAGGCCAGATGTTTTGAACGAATATTGTACTCATATATTCTACGTATTCAATGCTTCATCTTTCTTATTGTATTACGGGATTGCGTGACATTTTCCATAAGGTTCATTGAGGTCTAGCTTTGGGTGTTAATGAAATATCAATTCCAATTTACGCGAAGTTTGTTCGTAATAAAATTAGAAGGTATGTAGCTTTTCTTGTTTTTGTTGTACTCATAAAATGTACTCATATTCATATTTCGTCTGCAATTGAAAAATTTCTCTTATAAACTGATGCATGCTAACAAAAGCGATCTCTTATATATTATTATTTGTGTATATGTAATATATAGAAAGATTAATTGCTTTTTGTCGGCTTTAAACTAAAATTCTTTCTCACATGCAAATTTAACTCCTGCCGATAAAAATATACGTTTTGCTAACTGCAGCACTGCTTTAAAATCTAGCGATAAACGCGAGCATTGAATTGTTCATGATCGGCTTTCTTTTTCAAAATAACGCATAAAACGGCACAAGTTCATTTGGTTTTATGACCCGTTTTATGCTGCAATGGAGGAATATTATTTTATTACTATTGCAACAGAGGTTTTTTGTGTCGGGAATTTGAAGCAAGTCGAAAATATGCAGGTATTTAGTGTAGTATAAGGATGAAAAATTTAGACAAACAAGATGTTGTTGTGATTCTCGGGGAGTTCAATTATGCGTGACTTGTTGTTCTCACCGTTGATTCAAATTATATCCGTATTTTGGGAAAAAATCTCACCTGTGTTTTTGAAATAATTCATGCCAAGTGGCAAGTTGGCGATAAGAGGAACGCTTTTGTGTGTTTTTTTTCGAAATAGTTTTGTCAAATCACTTACATTTTAAAGAAGCATATCGTTTTTGTAATTATCTCATTTTAAGTGATTTGTCGCTTTCGACCCATTGAATTTAGAATTGATAATGTTTTAGCTCAAAGTAAGAATGTTGTGAATGCTAACGTTTTGAACTAAAATCATAAAGATTATAATTATTTTAGTCGATGGAAGAGCAGTTAGCAAAATGCTCAGTAAGTGCTTGGGATTAGTGTATACATAAAGATTCTCAGAGAAAAATCGTGTCGTAGATATTTCAAAAATTTGTTAGTTGCCAATAAAATATTGTATGATATTTGACAAGATTCTAATAAATAGTGGGCTTATTCACCCCCGAATTACAGATTATTTTTATTATTTTCGATGTAATATCTTTGAAAAGCTGTTTTTAAGATCCTGCTTAAGGTGCTAAATATACTTTACCTATTTTTAAATGAAATCATTTAATTTGTGTGACTTTAATAGTCAGCCTTTTAATCTCTGGTGAAATGGATTTGCTTTGATATTCAAAAATTAACAAGTTGCAATGTTAATCATTAAAACTAAGTCATTTTCGTTTATAATATAAATCTG
The DNA here is from genome assembly GCF_021976095.1 of Xenia sp. Carnegie-2017. NCBI lineage: Eukaryota > Metazoa > Cnidaria > Anthozoa > Malacalcyonacea > Xeniidae > Xenia > Xenia sp. Carnegie-2017. Next base: position 2,405,370 of record NW_025813486.1, read on the forward strand.
AGTATTGAATGGTTGATGTGTACTATTGCCCATTGCAAAAATATTGCGATATTTAAAAAAATGTAATCTTGTTTTATGTTATTTTTTGAAAAGAATTTTGATTTAATTTCCCTTAATCGAGTCACTTTTTTCACTGCTTTTTATAAACTGACACAAATTCACATGTTCTGTACATTCCTGATATTTATTTACTTTTTTAGTGCTACCATGTGCTGACAACAGAAACAGTTTTATTCAGAATTATCGGAAGTCGATACAGAATTAAGTTCAGAGCACAGTTTACTCTGAACAACTTAAAAAGATGGCCTTTCATCTTTATCCTTCATATTATGGATGTTTTTTTATGTCATGTGTTTTTGTTGCCTTGTTCTGTAAGTTGCTAAAATCTTATTGTAATACTTGATACCAGATTCGAACTAGCTTGCTAGAAACTTTTCCAAAATGGGAATAATATATTTTGAAGCTATTCGAGAAATGAGAAAAGCTGGATTTAATTACTCTAATATTGTACTTTTGATATTGTTTTTCTAACAATCCACTTTTATTTTTTGTTTATATTCATTGTATAGGTCAATATATGGATGCTAGATCAACATACAAGATAGGCGTTCTTATTCCATTTCATAATGGGGAATATTGTGAAAGTCATGCTGTAGATCGTCCCCAAGCGCTGTTATACGCTCCTGCTATACAAATAGCAATGGACGACATTAAAAAGGACAAGACATTAAACTTCAGTATAGATTTGGTGTGGAATGACACGGATTGTGATGAATATCTCGGTATAAGACAGCAAATTTGGCAACTTAATAATGGTGTTGATGTGTTTGTGGGACCAGTTCATAGCTGCGAGACAGCAGTGAAAAATTCCGCTGCATTTAATAAACCATTGATGTCTTTTGTAAGTATTTTTATATGTTTTTTTGAATCTTAAAAAATAAACTTTTGCCTTTATCGAGCAATACAAACAAACAAACAAACAAACAACATTTGTATACCGGCCAGTATTAATCCCCGCCAGGGGGGTTGACCGGTCCATGAATTTTTCCACGCCAAACGTCCTTTATCGAGCAATATAGTGACTAAAAATTATGACAACATGATTTTGACTGTTTAGAAATATAATACATAGGAATTTACAAATGGTATGTATCAAAACATATTGGGATTTTTCATGAAATATTATGTCACGCATAACTATTTGTTATATGTGGTGTATGGGTTTTGGCAGATAAGAAATTATTAGAGAAGAGTTAAACATTGAACCACAAAACTTGTTGCCATCATTGAACTCCATAGATGTGGAAGAATAACTCCTAAAGTTTTGCTCTTTTTTGAATCAAAATATACTTCTTAAATTGAAGATACTCATGTTTTTCCCATGGCAGATGTTCGTTTTGTTTTGATGGTTGTCAAATAATAAATGTTGAATTTTCATTTTCTTTGTTATTTTGATTTTTGCATACAACACAATTAGGACATTGTGTATATAAAGTATGATTGATTTTTATTGAATTAAAACTATGGAATTTTTTGTGAAAATTTTTACACAAATTATGAAACTGAGCTTTATGTATACTTGCAGTTTGTGTATTTTCATAGCACGATAAATGTGTCTTAAAAACCTATTTTTCTGATTAATGTTTTATAAACTTGAAAATTCTGTGTTTTTAACCAAAAAAGCAACAAAAATTCTGCAAACTTTTTGTAATTTTTGTGTGGAAATTACCAAGGCTCTTGGCCAATTGTTTTCATTTTATGTAAGCTTGAGTAGTGTTCTTTAAAGTTATTAAGTATTGTGAAGATGTAAAATAAGATTTAGACCTGCAATTCATGAATATAATAATGTGATTTTTTAAGGTATGTTTATTAAAAAACCAGGTGCCCCTGCAAAGATAAAAGAAATGTTTCAGTGCTTCCTTGATCCAGCTGTATTTTAGTTCAATACTCACTCTACAATGTGTTTTATTTGTTAGAATTGTCACGAACTTGAAGACAGCATCTCTAAAACTGTCTCAAAAACATCACTTTCAATCATGCATATCTATCCTCCATTGATGGCTGTTTTAAACAAGTTTAAGTGGAAGAAAGTTGCAATAGTTTATCAGAAAGATGGCTCTAATTGGGAACGTATTTATGATTATGTTCATAAGAAAATGAAGAACGATGAAAATGTCACAATTACATTGGTTGAAGATCATGAGGTTGATTATCGAAAATTTCATAATAACGAGTATGGCCATGTTCAAGAATCTGTCAAAAAGATTAGTCAAAAAGCTCGAAGTAAGTAAAATTTCACAATTATTTTAATCTTTGATTTAAATATAGAAACTAAATTTAACACATTCATATTTTTAAATAAAGCTTTATACTTATTAAGACTTTTCTATAAATGTTTATTTTAGTTGTGATTTTGTTAACTGAGCATCATTTAACTGTTGAGTATGTCTTGGCTGCGTATGAAGAGAAGCTAATTCAAACTGGGGAATATGTTTTCATTTGCTTTCAACTAAATCCACATGGAACTTATGAAAGGGTTTGTAAGCTTATTAAATTTACCTCTGTAGCTATAACAAATAAGTCTCAATCAAGTATTATTCTAACCTTTTTTGCTGCTTCATCTCTCTCTTTTATAGACATCTCTCTCTACTGTAGACATCTCTCTCTACTGTAGACATCTCTCTCTACTGTAGACATCTTTCTCTACTGTAGACATCTTTCTCTACTGTAGACATCTCTCTCTACTCTCTACTGTAGACATCTCTCTACTCTAGACATCTTTCTCACTGCATCTCTCTACCAGCATCTCTCTACTGTCCTCTACTGTAGACATCTCTCTACTGACATCTTTCTCTAGACATCTTTCTCTACCGACATCTTTCAGACATCTCTCTCTACTGACATCTCTCTACAGACATCTTTCTCTACTCTCACTGTACATCTCTCACTGACATCCTCTACTGTATCTCTACTGTAGACATCTCTCTCTCTCTAGACATCTCTCTACTGTAGACATCTTTCTCTACTGTAGACATCTTTCTCTACTCAACATCTTTCTCTACTGTAGACATCTCTCTCTACTGTAGACATCTTTCTCACTGTAAACATCTTTCTCTACTGTCATTTTCTCTACTGTAAACATCTTTCTCTACTGTACATCTTTCTCTACTGTAGACATCTTTCTCTACATCTTCTCTACTGTAAACATCTTTCTCTACTGTAGACATCTTTCTCTACTGTAGACATCTCTCTACTGTAGACATCTCTCTCTACTGTAGACATCTTTCTCTACTGTAGACATCTTTCTCTACTGTAGACATCTCTCTCTACTGTACACATCTTTCTCTACTGTAGACATCTTTCTCTACTGTAGACATCTCTCTACTGTAGACATCTTTCTCTACTGTAGACATCTCTCTACTGTACACATCTTTCTCTACTGTAGACATCTTTCTCTACTGTACACATCTTTCTCTACTGTAGACATCTCTCTCTATTGCAGACAATTGTTTTTAAAGAATTTTCATGTCTCCTTGTTACAGAGCCAGATGAAATGGTATTTCAGGGGCTTCTCCAGTATCAGTAAATTAGAAGAAATTATGGATGCTTTTGGATCTGTGTTGATAATTCAACCGCGTGTTGGTTCTTATGGGTTTCAAACCACTGATCGTTATGGAAAATTTTCAAATAAAGTGAAAAAACTCAGTTTATATCCTCCATTTAAGGGCAAAGGGTATATAGGATGCATGGTGTGCAAGAATTCATCCCAAAGTAATTGCTGTACGTTTCTGTTTTATGATATTTTTTATAAGAGCTTAATGATGTAAGATGTTTTCGAAATTTTTTTCTGTTCATTAAGGTTTTCTATTGTTTGCAATGAATCAGAAAATTGCTTTCTGTTCTTAATAAATTTTTATCTTTTTACAGCTATGCAAGACTGTAAAACACCATTGAACGAAAGTGACGTAAGTGTCCTAATTTTGATTGCTGTTCTTTATTAATTCCTTCTAAGTCGTTTATCATCATTGTTGAATTTTGTATTTTGTCGTCTTTAGGTACCAGTAGAAGCTGGTAATTTATATAATGCCATTCGAGAGTATGTGTATGCATTAAAGAAGACGTTAACCAAAGGTGAAGAACCAAATGGAAAGAATATTATCGCTAACTTGAAAGGACATACATTTGACAGTAAGTATTGGAGTAATATATTGAAGGTGTTTTCAACATGTACAGTCTTTAGTATGACTTACATGAAGTAGTGTGTTCTTACGTATACATCCACATCAATGGATGTGACTAAGGATATATATTGATCTGATTTTGATGTAATTTTGATTTGATTTAAGATCTGATTTTGATTTAATAGATCTGATTTTGATTTAATTTAAGATCTGATTTTGATTTAATTTAAGATCTGATTTTGATTTAATTTAAGATCTGATTTTGATTTAATTTAAGATCTGTTTTTGATTTAATTTTTCTTCTGCACTCCTTTTAAATTTGCACACACAACAACCTTTAAGCCTGGTTTACACTGGTCTTATAAGTTGGCGACGTATTTACACCGATAGATACGATTCGTCAGGGATGAATAACACCGAAACGTTCACACTTGCGTATTACACACATGTCTGTTGTAAATAGACGTTTCGTGTGGCATGGAGAAGTTCTTTTGCTATTAGCTATTGTTCGTAAAAAGGGATTATTGGGGATACGATTTCTATCCATGCATTGGACTTTATATTTTTGTCTTTGAACTGAGCACTGCTAAGTTTGTTGATGCTCGAAAACTCTTTTATAATTTTCATAAAAAAGCAATCATCGCCGTTTTGAGACTTTGTAGCAACTAGCAAGATTTTTTAAAGAGGCATGCAAATCCATCCCTTGGTCATCTGCCATTTTGAAAAGTCGCTCGTGTCGGATTCTAGTCGGATTTCATTTTCACACATGTCGTAAATTATCGTACGAATCCCCGAATGGCGCCGTTTTACTGAGATATCGTTATCAAATAGAAACCATTTATTTCCAAATAGATATTTACGAATCTGACGCAGATTATGTGGTATCTCGCATTCGCCATGTTTACACTTATCAATAAGTTACTGGGATGGTCGCATATGATAAAACACTACGATTTTCCCGACTCTTACGACTAGTGTGAACCAGTCTTTATGGTGAAATGAGATTTTTCTTTTAATTGACGTAAGGACTTTCCAGCTTTTTTTACCTAAAACTCTCAATTTCTTTACATTCTTTTACGTGTCGATGTTGTTCTTCATCTTATTTGGATGAAACCGCTTGCCATCGAGTTAAGTATCAAAGTAAACATTTCATAATAATCTTTGATAATCTCCTGTTTAGGTGTTTTTGGTTTTAAAATGACATTTGATAACTCTTCCAACGTCATATTTAACATGACGTTGTTACATCAAGAATATGTAAATGGAACGAAAGAGAAGAGCAAATGTGAACCATTTGATGCAATGAATCCTTGTAAAGGTAATGATATTGATATGGTGATTTGTATTAACAAACTTAAAACATGAGTGATGTAATTCATCGATGAATAGTTATGAAAGAATTGGCGAGTTTTTGGTTGAATGAGAAAAATCTTGATGAACAAAGTTATCATGGTCTCAAAGAGAAGATCGCGTGGTATGGAGGCTTAGGCATTCCGAAGGATACACCAGATTGTGGATTTAACAACGAGTTATGTAGAAACAAAAAAAAATCCAACAGTAAGTTTGTGATCTTTCATCTGTCAGTTTAGAAGCAATGTAAATTTATATTTCTTAACTGCTTCATCCTTGTGATCACAAGGGTATTTTCTGTGACAAAGTTTGCTTACATTATTTATGAACGTGTGTTTCTTCCTCTTTAGAAATGACGAAAATAATTGGAAGTGTTTCTGGCGTATTGGCCCTTTTACTTCTTCTTCTTCTCTTCAATATATTCAGGTATGAATATGAATATCATGGGATATCATAGGATAGTTGTGTTCGTACCGTTCATAGTTCATTACGGTATTGAATATTGAACGGAAGCAGTGAGCATTTCTCTGTAAGAATTATCTTTTATTGATTCAACTAGGATCATCCCCCATTGATCCAGTAAGAATTATCCCTTGTTGATCCTGTAAGGATTATCCCTGGTTGATCCTGTAAGGATTATCTCTTGTTGATCTTTTAAGGATTATCCCTTGTTGATCCTGTAAGGATTGTCCCTTGTTGATCCTGTAAGGATTATCCCTTGTTGATCCTGTAAGGATTATCCCTTGTTGATCCTGTAAGGATTATCCCTTGTTGATCCTGTAAGGATTATCCCTTTCTTGATCAACGTGATTTTATGACATTTAAATTCAGTGGAAGTCAATAAAATCTCTTTTTTAAGACAATATTCAATGGAAAAACAACTTCATAGTTTGCTGTGGAAAGTTGATCCTTCAGATATTTCTTTTCCTGCAAGGCGAAATTCTGTAATTTCAATTGAAAGTGGAGTAAGTATATTTTAATAAGCAAATGGATTTACTGAACTAACATTTAACGAATTAAACTTTAATTTATAATTTTTATTTTTAGGTAATTGGTTCCTTTATTCACGATAGTCAGTCTAGTTCTAGTGAAGGAAAGGTGGGTTTAATCATCATGAAGGACCGCAAAAGATTGATAATTTGTCTGGTGGGGGTGGGGAAGGGGTCGTAGTCGTGTATTTCTATGTTTTAATTCTTAGTCGCTTCATATTAGTTTCAATAGAAACTAATAAACTAAAACATTCAAGTATGAATATTACCATCAGTCTTTGATCTTCTGGGGGTACGTACTCTTCACTGTGCATGTTTGAAAGAAAATAAGTTTAACTTAGACAGTGTTTTCTTGTCGTTATCTGAACTACTTAACACGTCATCAATATATTAACTAGCTCACGCATGCGGATTTGAATGCGAGTGGTCACGTGAATATGTACGCCTTATCCTTATATAGCAATATGAAGCAACGGACAACTTATTGGATAATGTTATAATTGATGAAGATCCATTAACTATAAAGTACACTACAGTTGGACAATTTAAGGTGAACTCGTTTTTCAGTATAAATTTGTCGTTATTGTTGTTATCATAATGTTCTTTACATGTTTGTAAATGTAGATCGTCCAGGTTGGTATAGTCCTGAGAAGGACTGTTTTTGTTGTTGTTGACTGACGTTTCGACAACCTTAGCGGTAGTCATCTTCAGAGTCAAAATGAATGAATTTTTAAGTCAGTCAACAACAACAAAAACAGTCCTTCTCAGGACTATACCAACCTGGACGATCTACATTTACAAACATGTAACGATACTCCCGGGTTCAAACCATTTACTTTATAATGTTCTTTGCTCAAATATCGTATATTTTATGTTGTTTTTACTTCAGTATACCATATTTACCATCATTCGTCATTTTCAAATCAGGGTAATTATGTTGCCATAAAGAAATTATCAAAGAAATCCGTGGATTTGAGCAGAATTGTCCTGAAAGAGTTGAACTTGGTATGATACTTATCCATTATCGTTATAGTTTTGAAGTTTTCTTCATATTTTAATTCGTCTTGTTTTCCTTGAACGATTTTAACGATGTCAGCTGTTTTTGGCTATTTTGTCCCCCTTCAAAAACTCTTTGCAGTTTTTTGTTTTGAAAGCTCTTAAATCTTTAGTATTTGTGTGTTTTACTTCAAATGTTTATAAAACGCTATGGCGTTGTATTGTCGTTAGATGCGTGAGGTTCGTCACGATAATCTTAATCCGTTTATTGGTGCGTGTATTGAACCTGGAAATATCTGTATTGTTACAAGTTATTGTCACAAAGGAAGTTTACAGGTAAAATAATTTTTCTTTGTCTTATTTTTTTTTACATGTTTTGTCGTGATGAATTTTGTTTCTTGAGAACGTCTCTCATTTTAAAGTTGTGTTCATTTTATAGGATATTTTGTTAAACGAAGATGTTAACTTGGATCATATGTTTATTTTATCTTTGATCTACGACATAACCATGGTAGGTGATATTGTAGAGAGGGGAGGGGAGGGAGGGGGGATGATGGTGCGGTTCCCTCCTTGTCCAAGCAGGTTGAAGAAGGGTACAAATACCAGTATTTAAGCATAAGCAATTTTATCTTGTTTTTAATGTTGCGCACTTTTTATAGAGCAACAGAATTTAACAAAAAATGCTTAAATGACAATGGAACACCCCAAAAGGAACCACAAAAATTTGATTCAAACGAGAGCACCCCTGCCTTCCCTACACTATAAAATTGTCCTGGATTTATTCACGTGTTCATTCACGTGATCTATTTATAATACGATACTTAATGCGTTCTTATTAAGGAATGTTTAGGAGAAATTGAGCTTTCAATAGTTTTCAATGTTAGTTAAGATAAGCTTTTTTAATGTGATAACTTTGCATAAATAAGAAATCGTTATATGTCTTCAGATAAAAGCTTTGATAGGGTTTTAAGAACTGTACAATATTTTTAGCTTTATGAAAGATATGAAACATACAATTGGTTGGTGTGCTTTACTAACTTAATATCTTTTCTTATATTTAGGGTATGACATTTCTACATAGTTCTGACATTAAAGTTCATGGTAACTTAAAGTCTAGCAACTGTCTGGTAGACAGCCGCTGGCAACTAAAGATTGCAGACTACGGTCTACCTGTGTTCAAATCGAAACAAATTAAGCCATACAGCTGCGAGCATGCAAAATATCGAGGTAAATACATGCAAGTTCATGATCAACAACGGCTTTTTCTTGTCCTACACTGTCCTTTATTGTCCTATTGTATCCCTTTGTTATTCTACGTTTTCCTTTCGTTAACCCACCAATCCTTTATTACCGAACAAAGTTATGAAGCCAATATTAAAATGTTTCAGATATGTTATGGAAAGCACCAGAACTTCTACGTTCTTCAGTATCTTCCTATTGTAAAGGAACACAACACGGCGACGTCTACAGTTTTGCAATTATTCTTCAAGAATTTCACACAAGGAAAGGACCGTATAGTCACAACTATGATGATATCAGAGGTAAATGTGAGGACTTCCCTCTTAAAATTGGCGATGAAATGTAAATTGTGGTTTATATGCAAGTATTTTTTACTTTTACCGACTTATTAAAGTACTTTTTCAATGTACATGACAATACGCCGTATTTTTGTCGTATTTTTTCAGACATTATCGAGCATGTTAAAGCTACAGAGTTCCCGCCGTACAGACCTGTTATTCCTGAACTCATTGAGAAAGTAGAGGAACTTCGTGAGATGGCTAAAGAATGTTGGAACGATATCCCACATGAGAGACCTACGTTCAGTGAACTCAAGAAACGAGTTCATCGCCTTTTGGTGAATCTAAAAATGTGAGAAAATATTGGTGTGTTATAAAAACGATAATGTGATGCTGATTTGAAAAATTATCTTTAAGGAAAACAAACATTCTTGATAATATGATCTACATGATGGAAAAGTATGCTGACAATCTTGAAGACTTAGTTGTAGAAAGAACGGGTCTCTTAAGTGAAGAGAAAAGAAAAACTGATGCATTATTGGCGCGAATGTTGCCATCGTAAGTCTTCGTTTTTGACTATCGTAAGTCTTCGTTAAACTATCGTAAGTCTTCGTTAAACTATCGTAAGTCTTCGTTAATCTATCGTAAATGTTCGTTAAACTATCGTAAATAATCGTTAAACTATCGTAAATATTCGTTAAACTATCGTAAGTCTTCGTTAAACTATCGTAAATCTTCGTTAAACTATCGTAAATCTTCGTTAAACTATCGTACATCTTCGTTCAATGAAAAATAGACAAAGCTCTTTCATTGACATTCTTCGTAATAAAGATGGAAAAACGAATTTTGTTCTTTAGTTATTTTTATAAATCATTTTCTTCAAGGTCTGTAGCAGAGCAGCTCAAGAGAGGAAGATCTGTGGAAGCTGAATCATTTCAGTGTGTTACTATATATTTTAGTGATATTGTATCGTTCACAGAGCTCTGTGCAGAAAGTACTCCACTTCAGGTAGTTATTTAGATCAATTTATGAAGTGTTGAAGAACGTCATGTTGTACAAATGAACATTATCTTCTAGGTTGTGACATTACTTAACGATCTTTATACGTTGTTTGACGAAATCATTAGAGAGTTTGATGTTTATAAGGTAAGTATCTCTTTAGTATGGCCAATCCTACTTTATCCCATGTTCATCCCTAGCAAATCGTGTGTTTTTGGTAAAAGAAATGTCTCAGTACGCATTGATAAACGGGGGGGAGGCTCGTATTTATAAGCTCAAATGTTATTATCTCTATTCACCATTGATTTCAATAGAAACTAATAAAAAAAATGCCAATATGAATACCCCCGTTACTGATGTCTCGGGTTCCTGGTACGTACCAATGAAGAAGTTTATTTTTTCTGTGTTGAACAGGTTGAAACCATTGGCGATGCATATATGGTTGTATCTGGGTTACCGCAACGTAATGAAAACCTTCATGCTTCTGAAATTTCCTGTATGGCTTTACGTATACGCGATTCTGTTCTCGACTTTAAAATACGACATAAACCACATCATAAGTTAAAGTTACGTATTGGTATCCATTCTGGTCCCGTTGTTGCGGGTGTTGTAGGTCGTACAATGCCACGATATTGCTTGTTTGGTGATACTGTAAATACAGCTTCAAGATTGGAGTCTAGTGGTGAAGGTATTGTTTACTGTTTGATATTTTTATCACGCTGATTTATTATGATTAGTAACGATGTGTGGATGTGAAAAGTTTATGTTAGTGAGATCATGACTGGTATGAATGAAGCATAGTTAATATGATAAAAGACGCATTATATGTTTGTAGATGTAGATCGTCCAGGTTAGTAAAGTCTTGAGTAGGACTGTTGGTGTCGATGTTGACTGATGTTTTAAAAATCTTAGCGTTCATCATCTTCAGAGTCAAGTGACTTGAATGGCTCAAACCATTTACTTTAGAATTCATATTGATGCTTAATGATGCTTGTGACCATCTTAATCCTTTTGTATCCTCATTCACTTGACGGTCATTCATATTATCCTCTTGTTCTCCTGGTCATTCCTGTCACATTCATTCATATTATCCTCATGTTCTCCTGCTCATTCCTGTCACATTCATTCATATTATCCTCATGTTCTCCTGCTCATTCCTGTCACATTCATTCATATTATCATCATGTTCTCCTGTTCATTCCTGTCTCGATCCATCATATTATCCTTATGTTTTCTTACTCATCCCTTTTACGATCATTTATAACATCTGTTTAATTCATTAACATTTTTCTTTCAGCATTGTCTATACACATCAGTAGTAATACTAACGGTATCTTGGAAAAGCTTGGTGGCTTTAAAACTGAAAGACGTGGGGAAATACCAATCAAGGTGTGTATGTGTACGCAAAGCTTTCCACTCTCCTGTATATAAGTCGAAATTCAACATTTTGAATGGCGTTTGGGACTTGTTAAATATTTATTTTGATTTTCTTATTGCAGGGAAAAGGTTCACTTATTACGTACTGGCTTTTGGAGGCTAACAATGATGTTCCCCGTTCACCGCACAGGCAGGCAATCCCCCCTGAACCTCCACTTCCAATTGGTCCTATTCTTATGCGAGAATTGCAAAACTCAAATATTTCACTACGAGGTTCAATGCGAGGGTCATTTCGAAATTCGCCCGCGATCCTTCGGAATGGATTAACTCATGCGGCAACGCACGATTCGCCTGTCATCGTTCGCTTAAAGAAAGTTGACGATGAGCTTTTAGCTAATGGGACACACACTTGATTCCTTACAGGAATTCACCGAAGTACATTAGAATGGCTTCTTTTCCTGTGGGGTTCCCATATATCCCTATACTGAGGTATGACGTGATCTATCATTTTATCCTTCGTCATCCTTATTTGTCCATGAATACTGCAAGTATGTCGTGGAATATTTGACTACAACCTTGTGATTCTGGTTGATAAAATCCATTGGTGATTGTATTTTACTTGTAATATATGCATATGTATGATAAGCGAACCCTATGATTATGTAGTTTTTGTATAAAAATTCGCTAGTCCAGTTATGTAATGAATTTTCTTTGCAGTTGATGAAAAAATCAAATGCATTGTGATTTCATCAAGTACAAAATAGTTTAAATGAGTATTACGGTTTTTTATAAAGATTTTTGGTGTATTAAAGTAAATGGTTTGAACCCGGGAGTATCGTTATATGTTTGTAAATGATGATCGTCCAGGTTAGTAAAGTCCTGAGAAGGACTGTTTTTGTTGTTGTTGACTGACGTTTCGACAACCTTAGCGGTAGTCATCTTCAGAGTCAAAAATGAAGTTGTCGAAACGTCAGTCAACAACAATAAAAACAGTCCTTCTCAGGACTTTATTAACCTGGACGATCATCATTTACAGACATTTTCGGTGTATGTTGCTCACATTGAGAGAGAGAGAGTACTTAAAATCATAAGCACAATGGGATCATGTTGCATAAAAAGGTCCATCCATGTTTAAAAGAAATATTATTTTACAGTGTTGATTATTCATTAGCCCAGAACTAAACTGCCAAAATATGGGGCTGAATTGTTGATAACTTTGTCATTAGCTCATCGCTTTTAAAATTAACACTTTAAACTATTATTAAACATCTCAAGAACGATGATGAATGGCTTTTTTAAAAATTTATTTCGATTAATTTTGAATAAAAACTCTAATTAACAACAATAAGTTATGAATGAAGGCATTTTGTTCAAATGGCTAGAATATAGTTTATTGTCAATTTTCTGGCCAATGAAACGTCTTATAAATATTTTTTTTCGTTTTAAGACCTCGAATATTCAAACCATATCTTTCAAGGTTATACATTCGTCGCCATCCTATAGCTTGTTGTGTTGTTTCTGGAAATCTATTTCCTGATTTTCGTACTTTATTTGTTTCAGTCGCTCGGCGAAATTGTTTTGATTTTTCTTTGCTTGCACATGAGGCAGCTTTGTTTTGACAGTATGTGTAAAGCTATATCAGTAAAAGAAAAAAGTATATTTAACATTTGTTATCTTATTTCTTGTATATTTTAGTTAGTGTAAAGACTGTCCTCGTTCTCTGTTGTTCATTCATCACTACCTACACTGACACACGTTATCTTATTTCTTATATATTTTAGTTAGTGTAAAGACTGTTCTCGTTCTCTGTTGTTCATTCATCACTACCTACACTGACACACGTTATCTTATTTCTTATATATTTTAGTTAGTTTAAAGACGGTTCTCGTTCTCTGTTGTTCATTCATCACTACCTACACTGACACGTTATCTTATTTCTTATATATTTTAGTTAGTGTAAAGACTGTTCTCGTTCTCTGTTGTTCATTCATCACTACCTACACTGACACACGTTATCTTATTTCTTATATATTTTAGTTAGTTTAAAGACGGTTCTCGTTCTCTGTTGTTCATTCATCACTACCTACACTGACACACGTTATCTTATTTCTTATATATTTTAGTTAGTGTAAAGACTGTTCTCGTTCTCTGTTGTTCATTCATCACTACCTACACTGACACACGTTATCTTATTTCTTATATATTTTAGTTAGTTTAAAGACGGTTCTCGTTCTCTGTTGTTCATTCATCACTACCTACACTGACACACGTTATCTTATTTCTTATATATTTTAGTTAGTTTAAAGACTGTTCTCGTTCTCTGTTGTTCATTCATCACTACCTACACTGACACACGTTATCTTATTTCTTATATATTTTAGTTAGTTTAAAGACTGCCCTCGTTTTCTGTTGTTCATTCATCACTACCTACACTGACATACGTTATCTTATTTCTTATATAATTCAGGCAGTGTAAAGACTCCATTAATTTTGTTTTTATTTTACCGTTCTATACTCATCGTAAAGTTGTTTCCAACTTTCATGTTTCTTTGTTGCCATCATCTCGTGTTTAATACGATCCTTCCTGTTTACAGACATGAAAATTTTAAAATTCTGTATAAACGATATGAATGATCTTTATCTTACCAGAGTTCACTGCTCGAGACGGTATGAATCCAATTGTTAACATCGCGATTAAAAGCCATGTTTTCTCTCTCCTAACTAGAACTTTTGTAAAAAATAATTTTGCATCTGCACGCACTTAACGTCACAATCATAATTTTTTCTATTTTGCATAAAAAGCGAGAGACATTTGGTAGATGAAAAGCAGTCCATCCAATTTTCACAACATGGCCAACGACTTTAGCGAAACTTGGAATTGTGAGAAGTAGAATTTTTGAACAATTTTGAACGAAATGAACAAGTATTGGTCGGAAGGCTTGTACTCCAACTGTAATATTTCTCAATGGAGGAAAACGTTAAAAGCCTACAAATCTGTGCTTAATTTTAAAACCAACATGGCGTTAAAGACTAGCAAAACAAAGAAGGTTGAAGACGTGCTCACCTTAGATCAATGGTAGTTGGTTTTTTTTTCATTGGGTATTATTCTATTATTAATTTCTACACTTTGTTTATCAATAGTGCTTTCAACTGTTTTCAGGTATCAGGAAGACCTGCCAAAAACCTTAAAGGATCGCGACGAAAAGTTTTTAAAGTTGGAAGAACTTTGTCACTTGATGCGTTGGAAACTTGCAGTAAGACACAAAAATTGGTGATAATTTGTTGTGTGGTTATTTTGCTCTTCAGTATATTATATTTTCAACCTTCAATGGGCTTATGATCTTGATGTTAACCATCTTAATTTAAGAGAGGAAAGTTCAGACCAAGATTGACAGAACTCGTAAAGTCAAATGATGCGAAAACTGTTGAAGATATTACTAGGAAAGCGTTCACTTGTTTACCAGATATTTCGTCTGCAATTCGTGAACTTTCAAAATTAAAAGCAGTTGGTCCAGCTACAGCATCAGGTTAGAGTGAAAAATAAGTTTAAGAAACTGTTATCAAATATTGTTTAAAGCTTGGTTTGTAGAGACCTTCCCTTGTTCATGCTTACCATTGTTATTCATCATTTGTTCATGCTTACCATTGTTATTCCTCATTTGTTCTTGCTTACCATTGTTATTCCTCATTTGTTCATGCTTACCATTGTTATTCATCACTTGTTCATGTTTACCATTGTTATTCCTTACTTGTTCATACTTACCATTGTTATTCCTCACTTGTTCATGTTTAGCATTGTTATTCCTCACTTGTTCATACTTACCATTGTTATTCATCACTTGTTCATGTTTACCATTGTTATTCCTCACTTGTTCATGTTTACCATTGTTATTCCTCACTTGTTCATAATGATTGCATTTATTTTGTTATTCTGAGTTTATTTCATAAAACCATCATTTCTTTGTTTGGTAGCAATCCTATCTGCAGGTGCACCTGAAACTGTTCCCTTTATGGCAGACGAAGCACTTATGGCAATTCCGGACCTTGGAGATATCAATTATAATCTGCCACATTACATGAAGTATGTTGAAAAAATCAGCAAAGTCTTAACTCAACTTAGAGAAAAAGGTAATATTTAAGAATATGTAAATATTATTTCCCTAGATGATTGTACTGTTTTGTTTCAAATACATGTATGTTTTCTTACAGATCCTGATGAAGAATGGACTGCTCATAAAGTTGAACTTGCATTATGGACAGAAGTTATGGCAAAAAAATTAAATTTTGATCTTTCCCAAGAATGTGATTCAGTTGAAAACAGAAGTGGTACTCAAAGGTCAAAGCGAAAGGCATCAACAAGTTCACCACAATTGAAAAAACGAATGAAGAAATAACTAGCTAATTTATAATGAGTGTTTTCTATATTTTATTTCAAAATCTATAGCCATATCCATTTCAATAAGATGAAAAAAGTTTTGTGTAATTAATATATTATTTATCATGCTATTAACTTATATGAATATAACTTTATACAATGCACACAGAAGATCTAGACTCCTGTGTGAAGATGTTTACCTTGTTCATAATTAAATATAAAATTTTGATTTAAAAGTTATTTTAACTCCCTCCAGGTTTTGTGTAACCATTTTTAATCAGAATATCTCAGAACACTCATGGTAGTTTGAAAATACAAAGATGATCTGAATTAAGAGCCTTAAGCTGTTATACAAAAGCAAAGTTGACTAAAGTGAAAACTTCATGTTATCACAACTATTAATGTCTATCACCCATGCCATATGGTTGTTGATGTAACGCTTTAAACCAGGGGGGAGTGGCAAATGCTTCAAATCCTTTAAACCAGACAGACACTTTCCAATTTGAACACAACATTTGTACTGTAAACTTGTTGGAATACTTGTACTCTTAACAAGTTTCATTTTAGTACGAGCAGCTGTTGAGGAGATCATTGGATAAAGTTCTTTATTTCGCAAATCATGGAAAGCAATACCACAAAATTTTCCATTGTTATAAAAGGCTAAGGTACCATGCCATAAATCAAGATGTATCCCAATCACATCATCACGTTCCAGTTTTGTTGTATAAGATTTAGTAATACCATCGTGTTGAATGGTTCCTAGGTATGATAAACCCCAGCTTTCTGCATCACGGCCCAAGAAACTGGCAAATAATGACTTACAGACATCTAAGTCAACCAAGTAACTACCAATACCAACCATCTAGAACGATACAAATGGATAATAGTTTATCTAAAAGGATGAACATGTAGTTTTGTCTCAGAGTAATATTGTATGAACATACAAAAAGTTTGTAAGTTTATAAAGACACTTTGAAAGCTTATAAAGAAGGTTTTGATTTGGAAAAAGAAAGATATCATTATACAGAATTATAGAGATAAATGGCTAGTCAGTAAAAAAGGTTAAACTGTCAACATACATATTTGTTCCATACATACAAACCATTCAGATATCAATATAATTGAAATTAAGTTAATAATCTAAGATTTTTTTTCTAGTCAGTGATAGTCATGTCTGTTCTGTCTGTAGTTTGCCTGAAAAAATTGTCATGTCAATGTTAGTTAATCTTTCAATCATTTTATCTCATCATATCAACTAACATTTCATTGTCATATAATAATGTCAATATTTTGTCTTACCATATCAGTTCCATAAACTGTACTTGTAAACTTAATTTCCCAGTAATGTTGCGCACCAAGCTCAAAAGGTTGTTCACCTCGGATAGCTGCTGTACCACAACTGTATTCTGGATGAAACAAAACCTCACCATCGCTGCCAACATTTACACAGCTAGACATTGATAAAGAATCCCAAGTCCATGCACAATGTGACTGTACACCTAGAATGAAGCAAAGGCATTATATAATCTTGTTATTAGATATTAGTAAAAAAGGGAATAAAGAGAGTTTTTTAGTTGTATATAAAACTTAGTTGTCACAATAGATAAAAATATGCACAAGATTTCCAGTATGAAAGTGCACTGGGCAAATGACATAGTCTTTACCTTGCATAAAAATTTGGGAAATGAGTTTGGATCATAGAGCATATTGCTTTAGTATTGTTTTGTTTTCCATACAAGCATGCTTCATTTATAAAATATTTTACAGCTTAAACGCTGCAACATGGAGTTAGATTTTTTCAAATATTTGTAAATGCATTTCATCTGAAAAAATATGTAACACATCGAGAGAACCGACTGGGAAGTTTTGGTTAAATTATTAAATGTTTTCATTGATTTTGTTCTATACTATAGAACACTCAAATCTTTTAGACAGGGGGAGAGAGGAGTTGATATAAATTGCACGTGTTACTAATTATTCAAATATGCTTATTTTGGCGTCTTTTGAATATTGCAATTATGAGCTCACTTCTTCAAACGGAAAAAAAAATGCATAGTTTTAATACCACGGGGATCTATCGGTGCAAATGAACCATGAAATTGTCTAGAAATTGAAAGCGTAAAGTTTTTTAATCGAAAGCGAACAATTATTGAAAATGAAAAATGTCGAATGTTAATCAATCGCTCAAGAAAAAATCGTTTACAAACAATATACCCAAAACATAGATAAAGTTTACTAGTGCAAAACAAATTATTAAACAAATGTTCGAGGCAGTTTACGAAAACAGTAAAATACTTTTGCACAAAAATACGATATCAAAAACATCATTTAATAAAGATAATGCCTTAATCCACTGGCGCATTTTCTAATACCAAAAATAAATAAATTCTACAATGAATGTTTATTAAAACATGATTTTCTTGCATTAATTTTGCATACAAGAAAAATAACTCAATAATATTAAACGCACCATATTCGTCTTGTATTCTGCACACTGTTTCATACCCAATATTAGCGTCATTTGGATAATCTTCGGCATTATCTTCAGCCGTTTGGACTTGACTGTTTAAAAGATTTCTTTGTGACGTAAAAGCGTGAGATTCTCCAACAGGCGAAAGCGTCTTCATCACAATGTTTATTCTTTATTCAAAGCTAGGCAGAGATCGTTATTTTTCTTTCAATATGCGCGCTGTGCGTATTGCTTTGTATGGGAAAAGCGAAGCTGGGCAACGAGGTGATGAGTTTTGTTGATGTTTTCCTTATATGGTAAAGTAGGCTGGGTCGAGAATAGCTAACATAATTTATTAATTTATTCTATATTATTGTAACGACAGTATCACTGTTCAATATACGTTGAATTTTGATGAAAAATCGGACAACTTCTTCTTACAAAGTTTCATTTTATCGTTAGAAATTACAATATTTAAGCAGCTTTGAGGCAATCGTTTGCTTTCTCAGTAAAACATGCCGAAAATGATTTCCGAAAAATTGTTATAAATTGTCATCGAGTCGTCGGTATGGTCGTCGGTCACAAACAGTGATGACGTTCTACCTTTGACTGATGGAAACATGCAAACTAGTCAATATTCAATATGGCGTTTGAACGAATTCATTTTATTCCTCCTGTCATTGAAGATAACCCAAACGGCTGGGGTCCTACCTCTGTTTCAGATGCATTTAAAGGAATACCTTATCAACCATTCTCTAAAGGAGATAAACTTGGCAAGGTAAAATATTTTATATTTCATAAGAAATTCCTTGCTATCAATGTCTTCCACTCTGACCTTTAGTTGTTCTTATATTTTTGTGTCACGTGGTGAAATTTATAATCATATTTTACTAGCTATTATTGTAAAACATTGTTATTTAGTCATCATTAAAAAACCTCTCTACACTTTTAAGAGGATAAAATATTATTTCTTGTATTGACTGTATAAATATAGGTCTTATAACATACATTTTCATTTTATGTAGGTTTCTGATTGGTCAAGTACAGCCTATCAAGATCGTCGATACCAAAGTTTGTATTCTGTCTAGACTTCACCATTTTCATGCAGTTTAATAATATTGTTTTACTTCTATAGATAAATACTTAAATCAATTTGGTGGTGGTAATCAATATGCATATTATCACGAAGAAGATGAATCAACTTTCCATCTTGTTGACACAAGTCGACCACAAAAGCCTGTTTACATGCGCAATAGGAACAAATTCAATCAGGTACAATAGAAAATTTTCTATACTTTTAAGTCTCAAAATAAAATCACTTCTTTATTATATTTGTAAATTTGTTCATCTAAATTACTCCTTCTCATATGAACAACATTAACATAAAATTTTTTATTTTTTAGAGAAATAATCGACGTGATAAAGAGCGTCAAATGCAACGTCAGCAAGCTGGGATGCAGAATTTGCTGAAGACTCGTGACAACAGACTCCATCGTAAATTGCAAAAACAATTTGCCAACAGAAACAACTGGCAGGAACGTAGAAATCAGGTTTGTAATAAACTTAGTTGAGGGAGGGTAAGTTTTAAGGTGCAACCTCAGTGAAGAAAATGAACAAAAGAATTGTGATAGTGTGTTACATGTATGTAAACTTTGAACTCCAAAGGATACATTATAAATTTATAGTAATTATGCGACTTGCATAAGATATTATGGTACACAAACGGATGTACCTCAACCATGAACACCTTGGAGGATACATAATAAATATGTAGTAACATGACTGGTACACTTATGGATATACTGTAATTTTATATCTATATATTTAATTTATATGTATACTCCTCAGAGGATACACAATAAATATATAGTAACATGACTGGTACACTTATGGATAGACTGTAAATTTATATCTATATGTTTAACTTATATGTAGACTCCTCAGAGGATACGTAATGCGTCTGTGATGGTTCGGGAAGAGTGGAAGGTTATTGAAGAAATGGATTTTCCAAGATTATCAAAATTGAGTCTACCAAATGTTCTTGATCCAGATGATTTGTACGTTGTATCAGAATTCATTGTTGTATAAAACCTTCTTTGAATTTGCTAAACAAATGAAAGCAATTTTAACATCTATTCTGAATAGATACTAATGAATATCTTGTTTTTATGTGTTTATGAAGATCTCTCTATTTCTGTGCTTTGTTAAATAGGGTAAAATGTGGTGAACTGGAATATTATGACAAGGCTTATGATCGTGTCAACATTAAGAATGAAGTCCCACTTGCCTTGCAAAACAGGATTTTCCATAAAGTCACAACGACTGATGATCCTGTTATCAGAAATGTAAGAAAACTTTACTTGCTTTCATTGAACTAAATGGTTTGGATAACCATCATATTGATAACCATCATAATGATAACCACCAATGTTAACCACCAATCATGACCAATTATTAACCACCAATCATGACCAATTATTAACCACCAATCATGACCAGTTATTAACCACCAATCATGACCAGTTATTAACCACAAATCATTACCAGTTATTAACCACCAATTATGACCAGTTATTAACCACCAATCATGACCAGTTATTAACCACCAATCATGACCAGTTATTAACCACCAATCATGACCAGTTATTAACCACCAATCATGACCAGTTATTAACCACCAATCATTACCAGTTATTAACCACCAATCATGACCAGTTATTAACCACCAATCATGACCAGTTATTAACCACCAATCATGACCAGTTATTAACAACCAATCATGACCAGTTATTAACCACCAATCATGATCAGTTATTAACCACCAATCATGACCAGTTTTAACCACCAATCATGACCAGTTATTAACCATCAATAATAACCAAGAATTATAGGCGTATGCATATTACAAATGAATTGTAGGAACGAAATATAAGAATATATACTTTATTGAAAAATTTAATTGTTCAATTTACTTTGATTTTACCAGATTTTAATGAAAGGAAATGTGTTTGCTACAGATACCATTATATCTACATTGATGACCTGCACAAGATCTGTGTACTCTTGGGACATTATAGCACATGTATGGATAGTATTTTTGTGAGAATTATCAATATACTATTAGTGATATTTATAACTATAAATTAAGTATTTATTTCATGTGATTTTAGCGTGTTGGCTCAAAACTGTTTTTTGACATGAGAGATGAATCAGCATTTGGTTTGTAAATTTTTAGTTTTAATTGATAATTTAAGAAACAACAAGCTGTTTTTTTATTATTGATCTACGTTTTTTAGATCTTTTGACTGTTAATGAAACAGCTGTGGAAACACCTATAGATGATAATGCAGAGAAAAGCATAAACTCTACGACGAACCTTGGTCTGGAAGCAACTTTTATAAACCAAAATTTCTCACAGCAAGTCCTGAAACGCTCAGAGGAAAAGGAGAAGTTTGATAAACCAAATCCTTTCATTGCTGAAGATAATGAAGAAGAAGAAAAGGTGGCATCCGTTGGTTACAGGTAAATTGTTCTTGTATAAATATAGATTGAAGACTAAGATCTTAAAAAGGAGATATTGTGCTTTACAGCGTGTATAAAAAAATTAGACAATTTAAAAAATGTCCAGCAAACTATCATTTCATCAACATCCATGTAATTTGGCATTGTCTGATTTATCTAAAAGTAAAAACAATCAGAAAAATTTATCTGGAAAATTGGGAGTGCACTTTGTAAAAGCGTCAATTTAACTGCTTGGTCAAAGAAAATGAAAGGTTTAAAATTTAATTTAATCGACCTGGTGAAAGTTTGTCATGTGCGGTGAAAAATTTTAGAAAATTTGATGTTTCACTCCTTTTTCTTATTCAAGACTGATTACATGCATGATTGATTGTTTGAATTTACTTAACTAACAAAAAATACTTAATTTGAAGGACAAACAAGATTGGCCACACCAAGCCATAGTTTTCTGAACTTTTTTCTAACTTTTTTCATACACCCTGGCATACATGTGCTAAATTTTAACTAACATTGCTTTATGTTATTAAAAGGCGCTGGAAACATGTTTTGACTTATTTATTTCGTAATTTTTTGATATCACAAAAATTACTAAATATTTTATTTCATTGTGTTGAAAATATACATGTTTTGACTTATTTATTTTGTAATTTTTTGATATCACAAAAATTACTAAATATTTTCTTTCATTGTGTTGAAAATATACATGTTTGCTCCTTCTTCCATTAAGAAGAAAAATGTGATGGTGTACAAGATAATTTTGACTTTCATCCTTCGCTGTGACCTTCCCTCGTTAAAATGTTGTATTAATCTCAACCTGTGAAATCATTTGTCACTTATTTAGATATCGTAAATGGAATCTTGGCAATGATATAGAAATTGTTATAAGATGTGAACATGATGCAGTATTGTCACCTGGAACTTACATCAACATAAAGGCTCTAAATGAATGGGAATCTAAGGTACATTTATGTTTGTGTAGGGAGGTATTGGAGAATGTTGTCATTACGTCATGTATGTATGTGTAGGGAGGTATGGGAGAATGTTGTCATTACGTCATGTATGTATGTGCAGGGAGGTATGGGTGAATGTTGTCATTACGTCATTCATGTATGTAGGGAGGTATGGGAGAATGTCATTACGTCATGTATGTGTAGGGAGGTATGGGAGAATGTTGTCATTACGTCATGTATGTGTAGGGAGGTATGGGAGAATGTTGTCATTACGTCATGTATGTATGTGTAGGGAGGTATGGGAGAATGTTGTCATTACGTCATGTATGTATGTGTAGGGAGGTATGGGAGAATGGCGTCAAAAGCTAGACACTCAACGTGGAGCTGTCTTGGCTACTGAACTCAAGAACAATGGCTGTAAGCTGGCAAAGTGGACTGTTGCGTCTGTTTTGTCGGGCTCTGAGTACTTAAAAATTGGGTGAGTATTGCAATTTGCAATGGAAATGATAGTTTTCATATTTATTATCTTCTGCGTTGTTTTTTAGTTTAATTTTTCTTTGTTTCAATTTAGTTACGTTTCACGTAAAAATTTTATGGATTCATCAAAGCATTGCATTCTGGGTACCCAGCAGTTCAAACCACGTGAACTTGCCAGTCAGATGAATCTCAGTATGGACAATGGTTGGGGAATAGTACGATGTATTATTGATTATTGTATGAATCTTGAAAAGGGGAAATATCTTATTTTGAAGGATCCTAACAAGGTAACAAAGGCATTACTGAGCTTATAGTTAACTGGATCGTTAATCTTTTTTTTGGCAGCATTCGGATTCAGTTTAGTTTCACTCACGACAGTATTTCTTTGTTATGGAAATGATGCATATTCATTATCCTTATTTATCATTATTTATCCATTGTGTGTCCTTCTTTTAAAGGGGATGATTCGTATTTACGATATTCCCAACAACACGTTTGATTCGGAAGATGACGATGATGACGATGATGAAGAAGAAGCTGATGATGAGGATGAAGATGAACAAGAGGAGGAAATTGAGGGTATGTAAGAACAATGTTTTGATGTTTAGGGATAAGTAGGAGCATACGAAGCTCTGTTTTGTTAGTGAATCAATTCTTACTCATTTTTATAGCAAACATTTGATGATGATTTGTTGCTGAAGAATAAATTCAATTTCTATGAATTATTACAAGTACATGATTTTTTTTTCTTGAATTGTGTAATTCAATATTAACTTCAATAATTTGCTTCGAAATAAAAGTATCTTGAAATGTTCACAAGCGATTGTTTTTAAATTCCATATTGAGAATTTTGAATCTAATATCTCCATGAGTTGAATGTGAATGTCTTAATGGATGATTAATAAACATTATGAATGTGTATTGTTTTGTCGTTTATACACTTCATTTTGAGTTACATATCAACAGAAGGTTTTACGTTTTTTATGTCATTTGATATTACCAAGTATTAAAGTAAATGGTTTGAACCCGGGAGTATCGTTACATGTTTGTAGATGTAGATCGTCCAAGTTAGTAGAGCCTTGAGAAAGACTGTTGGTGTTGTTGATAATGTCATACTTATCTTCTCACTTGCTTCTGAGACAGTTAATATCAACATTCCTCACGACTCTACTCTGACCTGGACGATTTACATCTACAAACACGTAATTACCCTCAATGACGTCATGTGGTATTTGGTTTAACAGAATTTTGTTAGTTGTAATACAGCCAGGGGCGAAACTAGAACGTTAATTGGGGGGGTAAATATTTATGTATTCAGCTCTGCTCTGCTGACTTCTTTTGAAATTAACATCGCAAACAAAAGAAATCAGCAGCGCAGAGCTGAATATATGAATATATACCAATTAACGTTCTAGTTTCGCCTCTGAATACAGCATTGACCATGAACTAACTATAAAGCAATGTACTCATAGTTTAGTCTGATAAATTTTGTGATTTGTTAACATTTTATTTTTTATTTCAGTGATGTTCAATAAGTGAAATTGGACAAAAGAATTTAAAAACCTTTTGATTTTTACATTTTATCATCCGTTTTTTAGAATGTGGAATCTTTGTTCATGGTTTTTGATATAAGAATTCGATGAAAAATTTTTTACTAGCGTTGATTTATCTCAGGAAATAACTTTAAGAAATTACTGCATGTGTCATGTTTTTCATGCATTCTTTTGCTGAGGTATTATGGTGGGCCCTAAGGGTGTCATCTGCGACGCTCAGTGTGTACTCTCTCATCCCCACCCACCCCCAACGTTCCCCCTCTCTTTGTGACGTCCTGCCATTTGCCTCAAATATTTCATTTACATCATTTCCGTTGCCCATATTGGTAAATTTCCTTCATTTGTCTTCTTTTGTGAAGTGCTTCAATAATACTGTCGTGTATCGTGGATATTTTTTACATGTAGAAAACACTTTGTATTTCCTCCTAACTTTCTTCATGCTAGCATGGGTGGTGAGTGTTGATATGTGGTGATATCAAGCGATCATAAGGTACTCGTATATACATACTTTGTCATTATCTAATTATTTTTAATTATTTTTCTAATTGACAAATAAAACTATTTTTTTTACATGTTAGTTCAGTGGAGATTATGTTGAATTTGGCAAGTGTAGATATTACAAAGCAAGCAATTATTGATCGCTTGTTGGATGGAGTAAAGCAAGTTAGTTGTAAAATATTTGTACGTAGTTTAAAGTTCGAACTTGGAACTTGTAATTTCGTTTCGTCTTTTATTGTATTGATTTTACTCGAATGATTTGGTCGACTTGAACCTCGTCGTTTCTTTAGTGTCAGGTACGATTTGGTAGTACAACCGAATTGGCTTCTGAGAAGGATAGCAGGTGAACTTGATATTTCTTCGATTGCACTGTATTGTATTCATTTTATTTCATAGTATAATCCTTATTTATCATAATCTTTGTACTTATGATGAATTACAGAATCTCTTGTCTTTGTGAGCAATGGAACATTGTTCTTCAATTTGGCATTAAATCCACAAAAAAGATAAATTCTTTAAGGTATCTTCATCATTCCTCTCTCAATTCAGTCAATTTAGAAGCCATTCTTAAATAATTTGTTTTCATCATTTCTATGTTCATTAAAGGCAGGTGTTAATGAGATCTGAAGGTCAATCTGTGTTCTGGCTATTTATCAAGGAGCATCTTAGCTCTAGTGAAATAAAGACATATAATTCTTTACCTAATGTAATGACAGATGTTGGTAGAGGTTAGTCAAGTTGTTGGTTTCTAAATGATTCCAGGAATGTTTGTGGGTAAAACCTTTTTGTATGCCATGAATTTGTTCTGACATTTTTCTTTCTATTTTTGATGTTTATTTGGCAGCTCAAGCATGGCTTAGGTCTAGTTTAAACGAGCAATCACTGGAGAAATATCTTCATAGCTTCATTGGGCATAAACAATTGCTTTTGTAAGTTTGATTTAAGTAACATTTAAGTAAGAAAGATCGATTTTGGCTTTATAAGCTATATGATTATCATAACCAATGTATATTGCGATATAGTAATGCAATTTTCTTTTAACGGTAAGCTGTTTATGTCAGAATAATTATACGATGTATAATGTTTTAATTTCAGTCAGTATTATGAGCAAGATGCATTATTATTGGATGATGAACGATCTAGTATGTTACCAATGATGGCTGCTGGTAAGAATAAACTTGTTTATATTTCTATAATGGATTTTTTATCATTCCTTGTTTCTTCTTTAAGGCTTAAGTTCAATTCTTTTTGCAATTGACATTGACAAAGCTGAGTTTAACTCTATTACTGTACAGGTATGCTGGAATGCTATTGATATTGTTTAAAAATGAATCTTTGCAAATAGAAATGGATAGTAAAAAAGTGGAAGCTATGAATGTACTTTTCTTTAACTACTTGAATTTAATTTAATTTTTAGATTCCAGGCAATATCAGCCAAGCAGTTTCTCGTCCAACATCAATATGGGCTGTACCATCACCAATGTATCACGACGTCAGGAGCTCCTGGTGAAGTTTGTTAAATACAACATTTTAAGAAAATAAAGATTTGATCAGAATTTCATTTTTCTCCCCTGATCAAAAATATCCCTTTTATCCCTAATTATCCCTACCATTCATCTCATATATCGCTAATCTTATCATTCCTTAACCACACATGTCATTTATTCCTTGTAATCCCCCAACCATGTGTTCTCCTTAACCTTTATTATCCCTTTATGACATGTCTTCATTTATCCCTTAACTATACCTGTTGTTTATTCATCCCTTATCATCCCTTATCCGCGCGTCCTCGTTTAATCTTTATCATACTTGAACAATGCGTAGTCATTTATCCCCACGAGTCTTTATTAATTTTTAACTTTTATCTTTCTTTTGTGTTTCAGGAGAAAGAAAAGAAAAATAAAAGAAAGCAAACATTGCTCAAATTGAAAATGTTGAATTCAAAGAGACGGAAGAAGGAACTTCTACTGTCAGTTCTCATGGTAGTTCTTCCACAACAACGACTGCTCACGATAGTGCCACGAGTTTTACCCGAGCGGCGTACGATATATTACAACGTAATACTGATTCTCAGGTACATGCTCGTGGTAACCATGCTTTCACTAAAAGGCCTGACGATTTTCTTGAAATGCCAAAGAACTCTCAGTTGGCTTATTGTTCGAATTCTGAGAATTCAAGTCTTTCTTCCACAATGGCGAAATCCAACGTTGAGAACAAGGAGAATGAAACAGATGAACAAGTGGCTCGATTAACAAAGAAAAGCCTGGAAGCTTTGCATCTTGAAAACGAGTTTAAAACTGAGAATGATTTGAAAAAAATCATTCTTTGACAACATCTTTGCAATCAGGGCATTACACTGACTCATCGCTCTTGTCGGAGGAAGAAGTGTGTGAGCCTCTTGTTGATATGAACAGCGGTGTATCTCTAATTCCCGTTGTTTGCCCTGATGACGATAAAGGAGTTAGGGGTCTAGCTATGTCAGATGAAAATGAGCGATTTACTGTTGCACCTGAGACGTCACGACATTTAGTTCATTCAATAAATGATTCGCCCGTTTCAAGGTTAGAAGATACTTCATTATTTTATCGAGAAGAATGTCTAACGAGTTCACCATTTTAACTGAGGTGGTAATTTGTTGTTTTCAGTATTTACACTGATGAAGACGTCGAGAATGATGCAAGTTTAGCAATTGGGGCAACTGTTGCAGCGATATGTGCCACCCGTGATGGTAGCATAGAAATTAATGATTACTCAGGATCGTCATTGGTCAGAACCATGGGTGATGGTTGTATGAATGTAAGTTAATTATGAAATGCTTTTATCTTTTTGGGGAGGGAGGGTAGAAACCATGTGTAAATATCTTTGTTATATTTAGTTCGTTATATTTGGTATGTTTTCGTTCTTTAGCCATCAGAGGAATATCCATCAGGCAAAGAAATGACTTCAGGTTTGTGTGTTTTTCTATTCATGTATTTAAATGGTTTTATTTCTTATATCTTTTGAAAAAATGTTTTCGGAACGGGAGGCACTTTTGCCTCAGGTTCTCAAACTATAAATGGCTATTAGCAGGTAGAGTTAGTTTTAAATATAGAAATATTTAGTGCAATTGGATTTTACTATTTGTATCGTAGTTGCTTTGCTTGTTTGGAGACATCCGTCAAATTTCATCATGTGAACTGAATATTTGTATGTGTGAATAATTATAATTTCATGAATATCAATAAATACGTGGTTTTTTGTTGTTGAAGAGGAATTAAAACAGGCGATTGTATCGATGATGTTAAGAAAGATGAAGTTGAAGAACAACAGGTTGTATTATCGTTCGTTTAATATTAACATTCCATTCGAATATACACTATTTTGCCCTGATTTTTCCTTCGATCATCTTTCCTGTAGATCATTACAACATTTGGAAAAGAGATGATGAAGTCAGCTTCTCTTCGTCTTCAATTAGAAGATTTAAAAGAGATATGTCGTCGAAAATGAAGAAAATTGCGTCGCTCTTAACGGCTTAAAAGGTTAGGACATTGAGAACTCTGCATTTCCGTTAATCAAAGATGTCTGTTGACCTGTTCGTTTTTGCTCTTTAGTGAAAATGATTTGCTCAAACACCAACTAAAGAAATACGTGGGTGCTGTTCAATCGTTGAAAAGAAATGACATTATGGAAGAAGGTTTACTAGAGGATAGTTTATCTTTAAAATAGATGTAGAAATCTAAGATATTCGATAATCTTTTGTGTAGCTCCAGAAAATGAAAGACTTTCTTCTATCATTCTTTCTCCGGAATCTGACGTCGACGAAGTGAGGTATTTACAGTAAATTTGTAGCAAAAGTGAATCAACGGCGTTGAATTTCGTTCCTTTTTCTTGTAGAAAGGAAGAAAACAAAGATTTTGAGCGGAAGTTGATCCAAGTAAGATTTCCATTAAACCATAATACTTTTACAAAACGAAACATTTGCCTTAAATGGTTTCCAAGTATCATATGCTTCATGAAGATGAGCCGAAATTTATTTGATAGAAAACTCTTTTATACGATGCACACGGTAACTTTAAGAAATATCTAATTCAAGAAGATATTTTACTTGTGAAAACTGAGGATAAATAACTGAAATGAAATCGTGATATATGTTTGAAAAAACTCGCCACTCTGACTGATTTCGCGTTTCTTGTTCATCCCTGGGAATTTCATGGCGATGACGTCATGGCGTCAAGTTGTGATGAAATGTTGATAATCATAATAGTTGTTTATCATGTTTAAAGGTCGCTGATATGCATGGCGAACTTATTGAACTCAATGAAAGACTACAAAAAATGTTGAATGCTCGTGAATATCAGCTAAGAATATTAAAAGAAGAGCTTGTCAATCTTAGAGGACCGGTATGTTCAATAAAGACCCGTGTGTTCATTATAGTACAATAGATGTACAATATTGATCGGTATGTACAATATGAACTGTTTGGTATGAATATGAAAAGCAGTAAATATTCTTTTGATTTTCTAAATATTTCTTAATAAAACTACGTATCTTTGCATGTTCTAGCTTCCTCAGGACGATAATCATGATAAATGTTTATATTTGACGGAGTTTGCTCCAAATTTCATGTCTGTCAATACTCGTCCTTTAATTAACATTTGGATTCCATCTGTTTTTGTACAAGGAAAGTCTCCAAACATTCACCATTCTTATCAGGTATAATTTTTTCCATATATTTATCTCTAAAAAAAGTAAATAACTCTTCCGATGTGATGTTGATGGTTATCTGGACTAGGTTAGGGATAACTAGGGACTATATTTCAAGATTTATGATCTATATTTGGTATTTTCCTCGTTTCAAATACATCACCTTTGAGAAAAGTGTTTGTGGTCATCGTATTTAAAAGATCATGTCGTAGTTTAAATTTACCGGTCATATATTTCACTTTTCATATGTATATGTGTAGTGGTGTTGAGAAAAAATCACAAAACTACAGATTCATCCCGACAAGCCTGTTTCGTGACTGCTCACTCTTCAGGGATTTTCCTTTAATCACGAAACAGGCTTGTCGGGATGAATCTAATAGTTTTTTCCCTAACCTCACTATATTACCTCCGCTCTCGGGCATCGAGAACTGTTTAAACGGTTTATACTGTTTTATACTGTTATATATATACAAAGTGTATATACAATGTGCCCTCCGGCTATCACCATAGTAAAATGGTGACTCTGCATAGGACACAGGACGTGCGGTTCACATTGTATGGATTGTATTTAAGAGTCACCACAGGGCTCATATATATATATATATATATATATATCTATCATCTGCTCAGTGGTCCAGTTATTGTCGTCAATAAAAATTTAACATTGTTTACTTCACAAGGTTTATATCCGTATCAAAGACGATGAATGGAATGTTTACAAAGATACTCGGATTTTTATGCCCTACAAAAGGTTTTTAATAAACATCAGTATTTTAATTTTTTTAATCATATTGTTTTGCCGTAATGTACAATCCCTTTCTTTTCCTTTTTGTGCACAGACAAGAAGCAGTTTAAACCTGTTGCACAATTCACGTTTCCCGCGAAGAAAATTATTGGAAATCGTGACGTCAATTTTGTGGAAACACGTCGAAAAAAATTGGAAAATTACTTGAGAAAATTGATCAATTATAGTCTGGGTGCTGTTCCAGAGTTAGGTGAAAATCCTTGCAAGAGTTCTTTGTTTAAATACTTTCCCTTTTTATGTAAGTAAACACGTGATCTTTTTCATGTGAGTAAACACGTGTTCTTTTTCATGTGAGTAAACACGTGATCTTTTTCATGTGAGTAAACACGTGAACATGTTTGAGTGTAATTTATTGCTCAATATACAGAATAATAAACGATTTTTTAGTGTTAATGTTTGTAAGGCAAGAATAGACAGAAAAAATTGAAAGTCAAAATAAGAACATAAAGCAATCAAACGCATGCGCTGATTGGTCTATAGCTGTGTTTTCATTTGCTTGTGCAAACCGATCTGAGCTCAACAAATCAAATCAAAGAGATTTCGCAAATCAATCATGAATACATTTTAGAGGAAAAATTAAAACGTTTGTTTTAAAGTTGTCTGTTTCGCATTATTGAAATTTTTTTAAAAAGATATTTTTCCTGTTTGCACTGGCTTATGCAAACCTCGGAGTTTGTGAGAACTCTTGAGCATGTGCAACACTCTACCTTCGGTTTTGGGCTTGCACTGATCAGCTCTCAAGTTCTCCCAAAGGTCTCCTCGGTTTGCATAAGCCTGTGCAAACACAGTAAAAATCTTTTATTTCGTAATAATACAACACAAAGAACTCAAACTTTGGCTTGTTTTAGACAGAAAATCAAAATGCTACTACCTATTATTTCATGAATAGTTCATCAATTTTCTCTAAACTTTCAGCAAATATTTTACAGGCAAACTTCAACGGTATCATCTGTTTCAACGACGACAACGACAACACAAACTGTTCCTCCTACACATAATGGTTAAAGGTAAAACTTTTAGGATGTCTGTCGAAAAAAACAGAGCATAGAAATTGTATAAGTTATATTGTATATATATAACATACGTATAGTTCAGTATATATAAATATAATATGTCTACAAAGTAGAAGAATTTCCTGATGCATCAATTTCAACGACTCTTTATTGTATGTGCTAAATACAGATATAATTTGTCAGTATTTGATACTATATAATAGTACATCATACTGGGTTTTAACAAGTTAAAACATAATATTTAACTTGAAATGAAAACAATCGTATATTAAATACATCACACGCGTACTATGCTATTAAATGTTGTGCTATCTCAGCACGATTTGATCAATTTAAATATCCCGCGTCACCCAGCTCTTGCTGGCGAATGTTTATACGACTTGACGTGACCAGTTTGATCAATACGTCATATGACTTTTGCCGATCTTTCCCGCGCTATGTGTAAAGAGATTTCTTGCTGAAACAATCTTTATCGTAAGTATTACGTAAAATATTTCATTTGTAAGTGTCAAAGTACAGGGTGACCCAAAAAGATGCGTACTCATATTTTATTCGATAAAAAATCTATTTTTTAAGGAATGTCTTTTCTGTAGCAGGACGTGAAAGGTGAACCTATGGATGATCATTTGCAGCTACTATAGTTGCCCTGAAAATGTCTTGGACAAATCAGCAGAAGATATTCTCGCTGGAGACCTATTTTGCGACAAAATCATACCAGAGTGTACAGATTCAGTTTCGAAAGCGTTTCCATTGTCGCAACTTTCCATCAAATCAACGATTGTTAGTTGGGTTAAGTTCAGAGAGCATGGGACTGTAGTGGCCATGAGCAAGCACAGGATCATCGGGCCTTTTTGGTTCGAAGATGATGACAGCCGATCCCAGACAGTCAACAAGGAGCGCTACTTAACTGTTCTGAATAAATACTAGGCATCATGGGACTTGGAGAG
The DNA here is from genome assembly GCF_021976095.1 of Xenia sp. Carnegie-2017. Taxonomy (NCBI): domain Eukaryota; kingdom Metazoa; phylum Cnidaria; class Anthozoa; order Malacalcyonacea; family Xeniidae; genus Xenia; species Xenia sp. Carnegie-2017. The sequence goes on from NW_025813486.1 coordinate 2,438,048, forward strand.
GTTTTGAGAGCTTCACAATGGTTTCAGCAAGATTGTGCTACACCTCATGCGGCCAGCGAAACTATTTCTTGGTTAAGGCAGAGGTTTGAAGAGAGACTCATAAGCAGAAGATGCGATGTGGAATGGGCCCACCACCAGATCTTAACCCCAGATTTTTTATCTGCAGGGATTCCTCAAAGACAATGTATACCAGGAAATCCACAAACAATTGAAAGAACTTAAGACTGCCATCACAGCAAAAATAAGAGCCATCCAGAAGAGGAGTGTATAAAAGTGATTCAAAACTTTGCCAGACTAGTACAGGTTTGCTTTTGCAACAGAATGGTGGACATTTGGAACACATCTTGGAAAGCCATAAATTGACTAGAAATTGACAGAAATAGCCGAAACTCTTGTGAATAGTCTTCCATAAACTGAATGATGTGTGGTTGTAATTTGAAAGAAATAGCTTTTTAATTAAAGCCATAATTGAAATTTTCATGGGTACGTATCTTTTTGGGTCACCCTGTATTACAGTGAGTAATATAACCTTTTTATTTCAGAGAAGAAGAGTAACGCATACAGTTGATATTGTAAGCATTGTACAAAATTTCTAAGAATAGGATTTACTACTTCCTACATATGTATTGTAATATGAGATGTCTTCTACTAAAAGACGAAACGTTATTATTGATAAAATTATATACCCATGGCCATATTAAAAGTTTATGATGGGCAATGATATTTATACTAAAATTCGCTTTCCGCCTTGCAAATCCATTTTCACAATATTTTATAACATCACAACAAGTTAAACCTGTTGAATACATGTTCTTTCTTTGAAGCTGTTGCAAAAGTCGTTTCAAACTCGAAAAAAACGAAAGATGGCCGTTGAAGAGTTAAGTTTTTTTACAAAAATTTATATCAGTTTTACCCTAAAATATCAGCTGCTTCTTCCTCAGTCAAACTTTATACTTCATTCCTCATTCATTTTTCGAAGCTGTCGGGAAAAGTCTTTCAAGAAGTTAGAAAAGATGTTGACGGAGAAACATGGCATTGCCGAAGTTTTTGTTGTACATGGTGGTTTTTTTACCAGAGTTTTGACAATTGCTGGTTTATCAAAGATCTTTACGTTAAATACATGGTTATTTTTTGCTAAGCTCTTTGAAAAAGTCGTTCAAGAACTCAGAAAAGACGTTAACGAAATGACGACCGTTACAGAATGGCCGAAAGTTTGTGTAAGAACATGTTACATGTTACATGTTCGTTCGCTGAATTCCGGCTATCGGACTCATATAAATAGTCCCTAAAACTAAAGGTAAGTTTATGAAAGTGCATACATTGCCGTCGACTATAGTCTTTGCATTTTCACACATTTTCATGCCAAAGACTATATACTGTGCATTTTCACACATCTTCATGCCAAAGACTAGAATTTTGCATTTTCACACACTTTCACACCAAAGACTATAGTCTTTCATTTTACACACTTTCACATTGTCGCATGGAGATTGAAAATTCTTTAAAATGGACAAATATAATGCCGGCTGATAGTTGAATAATAAAATAAAAAAATACATTGTAATAATATTTTTCTATCCGTTTTATTCCTTTGATGTGTGCAAAACTAGCTGGTCAGCCTTCATTTACCATTGAAGACTTTGTATAATTTCAATGTCTGTCTACTACGCCAAACCCACAGGTGCATGGAACATTTTAGCTACGTTGATGCAAGCACAAAGATTTTTTTCCATTGAAGATGTAATGCACTAATGAGGAGTTAGCACAGTGATTGGGTTTCGAAATTTTACAGTAGTTTAATTGCAAACGTCGTTTTTATATACACCCTGTAGGAATGCTAATTAAAGAGATCAAATGTTAATGCTAATAATTCAATAAGAAAATGAGATGAAGATAACAATCTGAGGGTTTATCAAATCATGTTTGTATCAGTGAACCTTTAAAATTTGCATGAATTCAGCTGGTTTATTTAAAGGAGCTTAAATGTTTGGGATTTGCTATTTGCTGTAGCTGAGTATACGTTTTATTTATATTGTATTAAATTGCATTTACCGCTCTATGAGAGTTAATTACTTCTAAGTGATAAGATCATACAAATTCTATTCACGTAATACAATTGACGACACACCTGGTAAAGCCAATAGTACACAACGTTTACGACACACCTAGTAAATGACCAATCAGAACACCAACACGTTTACAACATCCCTAGTCACTTTGGCCAATAAAATTACAACACATAGTCTAAGACTAAAACTTGGCCATAGTCTAAGACTAAGAACGTGCCATTTAAGACGTGAAAGTCTGTAGTTGCACGAAGAATAGTTAGCCAGTCGAAATTATTCCAAGGTGAAATATCTCTGGAGTGCATTGAAAAATTGTTCAGGTAAATGTCTTGTTTCAAGTTCTTTGCAGTAAACATTGAATTGGGACACTGCATGTGATGTTCATTAATGCAAAGTGCAGTGTAGCCTTTCCATAAAGTTTCCGTCTTAGTAACTTTTGTTTCCTCTATGCGATTTTTTAGACATGGACATTCTTCTCTTAAACGACAATTAGTCATCAAATGAGATTGAGGAAACAACGAACAAATGTTGGGTATATTCACCATGATCATGGACTCACAATTAAAGAAGTGGTTATTGTTCACAGCGGTTGAGAGAATTGTGGCTGTTGTCGACCAGTTCCTCGACGCTCATCTAAACATAAGAACAAACTTCAATTCTGTAGTTGGTTTAGAGAAATTCTTCTTCCTTTGCTTTGAACTACATTACTAGTAGAATAAAATGCTCAATGTAAGTATATTTATCAATGTTTAAATTTATGGAAGTATAGTAGTGTAGACTGACATTGGCTTCAATTGTCCTATGTAGAAACCTTCTGATCAAAGAGTGGACAATATGCGTACTTTAATGAAATCCTCTGAACAATGATGAAGAATGAACATACTTTAATGGGATTCCTCTGAAGAATGCTCAAGAATGACAATATACTTTAATGAAGATCTCAGAACGATGATCAAGAATGGGCAGTGTACTTTGATGAGAAATCCTCTGAACAATGATCAAGAATGGAACAGCATACTTTAATGAGTCCTCTGAAAATGATCAGAATGAACAATTTACTTTAACGAAGACCTCTGAACAATGATCAAGAATGAACAATATACTTTAATGACTCTTCTGAACAATGATCAAGAATGGACAATATACTTTGATGAAATTGAAAAATACGTGACTTCTATGCCTAAAGGCCATCTCTCTCAAGAATGCAAACGCTAAACACTATTCTGGAGCAATGCATCCATCAGCCTAACGCCTGTTTCCATGGAAAAGTCAATATTATGACTTTTCTAAAACATCTTCCTGGGAGTTTTCCTGCTAACATCACGACTGGTCAATCAATCGCAATGATGGATAAAACCACGCCGCTATCAATGCCCAAATTTCAACATTATTTAATGAAATTTTGTAATAAAACATGGAATTTCTTTAACATGAAAATATAAAACCTAAAATTCCTAATTTTCCGACTGGCTGTCGATATTTCTGATTTAATGCATGGGCGACACAGTTGCAAGAAATGGCCAATCTTGTTTCTGGCGCGTCGTCGACATAAAAGCGGAGTGATGTTTGTCAAGGTAGCCTGAAAGTGGATACGATGGTTTTCACCATCAACGTTCTGAATTTTCAAAAATTATTTGGGCTTTTGTGGCTGTCCTTGCTCAACATCCGATCGTTTCATCTTCACAATTGGCAAGATTCGTCATTCATCGTAGTCTGTCGTCGAACTGCCAGGATTCGTCGAAAACCGTAAGTGTAATAATAATAAACCTTTTATTTAGTTAGGCCTGTTAACAGGTCAAATCTCTAATATAATTTGGGCAATAGCCACAACAAATCCTGGTGTTATATATATTCCACTGTAATTTTTAATGCAGGAATGCAAATAAATATATTTAAAGAAATTTACATCATTTTTCAAAATAGTCTTGATTAGAGGTAATAAAATTTTTCTTTCGGTTGAAATAATCCAATTGTGTTTTTGGTGCTGCTTTAATTATATTAAAATTTTATATTAGTAGCGATGAATTGTATCAACTGTTAAAGTCAGTGACTGACATAATTGTGTTTGTTCTATATATTTTACCTTCGAAAAACCTCTGTAGAATATACTGCTTTAAGGAGCTACGCATGATCGCAGCGGCTGTTGCCTCGAAGAAGGATAGACAGTACCATATAGCAGAATCGGAAACAAGTGAAGTTTGGCCAAAGGAGAGCAACTTCAACTTGGGTTAGTGGAACAAATGGTACCTTAGTAGAGGATGCAAATAGCATCTGTAAAAGAGACCTTTGAAGACTGGATCTGGCAGAGCAAGACCTATGAAGACCAAGGGAAGATCGTGGTTTTGGTGGAAAGAAAAATGCTCTCTCCTAGTACGGTAAGAGCATGCAGTCGTTGTAGTTGGCCAATTTCATGAACGGCTTTCTACATTGACTATTTAAGGCACTCCTGGATGGATCCCCTATAATGCATGAGTAGTTCAACCCACCCCGGTTGGAGATCGCCCGTAGGTGCAACATGCACTAGGTTAAGTAAGTTAAGGGCATGATGGGTTACCTCCTTCAAGGGGCATTCCTTTTCAGGGCGGAATTCCGGTGTCATGCGCAGGTAGGAAGTTTAGATAGCTTAGGCATGCGCTGTAGTTGCGGCGGGTAGTTGCTACGCTCAGGTAACGAACGTGGGGTTTGTACCTTTCAAGGATGAACCTCACTATCAAAGAGAATTAAGTGAATTTAAATGTTTGGAAAACTTTCAATCTTGTCCTCATTATTAAATCGACAAATAGATACTTAAAAGTATTTAATTTGTTAAGACATTTACAGTTTAGGGCGGCGTGCAATTTCTGTAAATGTTTAAAGGTATGTTGTTTTCTGTTAAAGAAAACTTTATTCCTAAATTTCAATGCTGCAAGCCACAGCGTAAATAGCACAAAGTAAATTAGTACACCAGGTCTAAGTATGCGGTATGCCTTCATAATAATCTGAAGAAACACGGTTTTAGTAAAGTGTATTGTTTTGTTATTTCTAATGGTTACTATGAGACAAACCGTAGACGTTTATCACATATTACTTAAAAAGTTACACGAAAGTTTCCATGTTCGCCATTTGCGTTTCTATAAAAGTGAACTATGTGATATTGTCCAACTAAAACATAATTTAAATGAAGCGCTGCGGATTGTTTGGTTAAAAAAACCAAACTTAACGTGTGCTTCTTCAAGTGCTTAATGTTAAATTTTCTTTTGAAAATAAATTATATTTAATAAAGGAACATTGAATTTCGTCTGACTGTACAAAACCTATCTTGAAGTACTATAATCTAATCCATGTCATACAGCCAGCACTTTCTTCAGTTTTAAGCGTTAGTGGCACCGGGCGCGCAAAGCACTGAATTAAATTAACGGTGCAAAATAGGGACGCTTAGGTGGCGCTAGGTGCGACTGTTTTGGTTATGGATTAGTTAGAAAAAACATTACAATTTCACCAAAATACACATTTTCTCGTGCAAAGAGGAATTGTCGTTCAATAATCTGGTGACGAATGTTTACGTAAACCAGCGTTACCGTAAAAATGGCGATATATACATTTACGTAAAAATGGCGAATTACTTCTAAAACTGGTGTATATCTTCAAAAGAGACCAAAAATTTTTTGGACTAAGCGTGTTTTAAAAAAGTTGACGGTTTTCTATTTTTGGCTATTTGCATCGTTTCAAAGGTATGTGAACTTTAACTTATATTAGGGTCCCCAGGGCGCGGAACTTCAAAATCCTGGTGGTTTTCCTGTTCAGTATTCTCAACTTCGTCTGCCTTTGTGTTCGGTTTTGGTTAATACCGTTCAGGTTTTCCATTAGGGATTTTTATTTCGGTTAAGTCTTCAAAAACAGTGACCTTTGTGGGACTAAACTTGTACTACTTATCATGTACAACCATGGAAACCAAAGAAATATTTTTTGAAAGTTATGAATGTTTAGATGGACGACCTAAGGTCTTCTATCAAATAAATTTACGGCTGCCTTCACTTTCGTTTAAACAATCAGAGTCATGTCTAAGCAATTTGTACTTTTATAACAGTTTGAGTGATTTTGGTTGAATTATCTTGCATGTTTATTTACTTAACACATAATGTTAATGTGAAAGTTTATTTGCGTGTATTTAGGAGCTCAAAGTTGGACATTTAAACATTCTAATGTTGAACCAGTAGTATAAAAAAACTGGTAATTTGTTTTATTGTTTGTGACGTTAAATTGTGAAGTGCAATTGAACGATAAAGATCTTGAATTGTTTTTTTTCCTATTGCGCTCATGCAATAACTTACTAACTTTGAGCTTCAAAATTCCACAAAATATCAAACTTTGGAACTATAAAATATTCCAAAATATGTTCAATAGCCAAAACAATGTTTGGGTATCTTTAAAACTGCGGTACAATTTAGTCTTTGGGTTCGATTCCCAATACACTGTTATTATTATATATAACAATTAGCAATTTCCATTTTATAAATACAAGAGATTGATTGGTTTTATGGAAATAAATAATATTTTATTCTTTGCTATGTCAAATAGCTAAACATCTCAATATGTACACTAGTGTAATATATGAAATAATTTTATTTTAAAGATGTAATTTTCTTGAAAATACGCGAGATCCGCTTGGAACACTAATATTTTGACAATCGTTTGCTCAGAAGAAGTTTTTTAACAAGTGGGAAAATTTGTATTCTTTGCAAATGTCTCATGAATTTCTTTCTTTATAAATATGCTGAAAGTATCTCGGATATGGCTTTAAGTATATGAAGTGAATTACAATCTATATATATTTTTGTAAATATGACATATAAATATCCAGGTATGCTTCATTAAATTTTTGGTTTTAAAAGAATCTACAGAATTGTATTAATGACTCGACTTATTTCAAAGTCCACCTTTAAATAGATACATTCCAGGTTTAGAGCTTCATCTATCTTCTAGGTTGTAATGTACTACATGTGACGTAAATGTTGGTTTGGACTTGTGTATATCAATGTATACTTTCATGTAAGTGACTCCACAAGAAATATCTCCTGCAAATTCTTGTCTTCACCTTTGTCGCGTTTCTTTGGTGTCGTGGTGTTAGTGTTCGTTCTAAGTATCAATGTGAACTGCAAATTTTCATGTTTCAACATAGCAATGAAAAATATATCAAATATCATCAGACAATATAAATTACCTAATGTCAGGATATTATGAAAGTCATTCTTTATTGATTTCTTATTAAATTCAGCAATTCTGTACGTACAAAGCTGATAGCTTTGTCTCATAAGGTCTTTCATATTGATATTGTTATAGTTGTCAACAAAATTGACTGGTTTGCTTTGGTGCGTCAAACAGATTTGGGAAATTTTAAACTCTGCTAATTTGAGACTGTTTTTAAAAATACTACTTAATTGAATAGCAAATTACAGTATTAGATTACAATTGTGATTGACAACCTTTAAAACCAAACCTTGATGTGATTAGCAACACTGTCTGCGTTATGTCTTGAACATTTTGAATAGGGCGCACTTTATATTGGATAGGTGTTGTCACTGTTTTGGTTAGCAATAAGGCTATCAAATAAAGAGTAGAGTTATTAAATAGTTAGATTTTGGTTTTGCTAGTGTTAGTGTTAGCATTAATCTTGCATAGTGTTATAATACTAGTCGTGTTGAATTTGATGCGATGAATTATTGATATAGTCTTATTCTTAGTGTTTGTCTTGGTGCTAGTGTTAGTCTTAAAAGAGTGTTGGTCTTGGTGCTTGTTTTAGTGTTGGTATACTGTTGTTAGTGCTAGTGATGATGTTAGTCTTTTAGTGATTTTATTTAGTCTTTGTAGAGTGTTAGTTATTTTATAATAATGATGGAAATAGATTTAGTGCTTTTAATCTTACACTCTTTTTGCATGAAAATGCCTGAACTATAGTATGAATCAAAATTTAAGAAATTCGTTTTTTAATAAAATTTACACAATTTTGTTACGATTTAGGCTTGTTTCATTTTGCTTAAATTTTGCACGTTGTACCAGTCAACCAGATAATACTGAATGCCAAAGTTTGTCGTTTTGGAAATCTTTGTCTGAACTGATTGTGTGTTTTTTGTAAGCTACCAGTTTCAAGAAACGTTTTCACAAGAAATGTGCTGCGAATTCTGCTATGTTTAATTGAAAAAATCGTGTTTGTAAAGCATACGATACAATAAGAAGTTGAATATGCATTTAGCGTGAAGGGACATTAGCATTTAAGAGCGTTGTGGGACTAAATTTATTCCCATCGACGGAAAATTGTGATTTTGTTAACATTATTTGTGAGTACTTCTTCACTTTCCAACTACAGATTCTTACAACAGTTATTTTATACAATTCACGTATTTTCACAAAATTTAACTTTTTTCATACAAAGATTATAATTCATGATTTTTCAAAATTTTACATTTTTCTTACAAAACTATAATTCACCCCATTTTCACAAATTTTAACATTCATACATTTCACAATTTTTTCATGAAAAAATTTCAAAGTTAATGAACACTACATTTTATTCCAAGGCTATAATTCATGAATTTTCACGCATATTTATGCAAAAGAGACTATATATAGTTCATGAATTTTCACACATTTCATGCCAAAGAGACAATAGGCCATGAATATTCATGCCAAAGACTATAGATCCACTGATATTCAGATATATTCATGCAAAGACTATAGATCGTGAATTTTCAGATATATTCATGACAAAGACTATGATCACTGATATTCATGCCAAAGACATAGACTATAGTTCATGCATTTCCACACATTTTCATGCTAAAGACTATAGTTTACGTATATTCATGCCAAAGACTATAGTTCATAATTTTCCACATTTTCATGCCAAGGACTACAGTTCATGATTTTCAAACAATTTCAGGCCAAAGACTATAGTTCATGATTTTACACACTTTCATGCCAAAGACTATAGATCATGATTTTCACATTTTCATGACAAGACTATGATCCATAATTTTTACAAATTTTCATTCCAAAGATTATAGTTCATGATTTTTGGAATTTTCATACCAAAGACTATAGATCATGATTTTCACACATTTCATGCCAAAGATTATAGTTCATTTTTCACACACATTTTCATCAAAAGACTATAGTCCATGCATTTTCACAAATTTTCATGTTAAAGAGACTATAGTCATGGATTTTCACAAATTTTATACAAAGACTATATTTCATGCATTTTAAAATTTTCATGCAAAGACTATATTTCAAGCATTTTCACAAACTTCCTTGCCAAAGACTATAGTCGATAAATTTTCACAATTTTTCATGACAAAGACTATACTCCATGCATTTTCACAAATTTTCGTGACAAAGACTATAGACCATGCATTTTTAAAATTTTCATGCCAAAGACTATATTTCATGCATTTTTCAAACTTCCTTGCCAGACTATAGTCGATAAATTTCACAATTTTCATGACAAAGACTATACTCCATGCATTTTCACAAATTTTCGTGACAAAGACTATAGACCATGCATTTTTAAAATTTTCATGCCAAAGACTATAGTCCATGCATTTTCACAAACTTCCTTGCCAAAGACTATAGTCCATGAATTTTCGCAAAATTTCATGACAAAGACTATAGTCGATAAATTTCCACAATTTTTTCATGACAAAGACTATACTCCATGCATTTTCACAAATTTTCATGACAAAGACTATAGTCCATGCATTTTCACAATTTTCCATGCCAAAGACTATAGTCCATGGATTTTAACAAATTTTCATGCCAAAGACTATAGTCCATGCATTTTCACAAACTTTCCTGCCAAAGACTATAGAACATGAATTTTCTCAAAATTTCATGACAAAGACACTATAGTCCATGCATTTTCACAAATTTTCATGCCAAAGACTATATTTCATGCATTTTTAAAATTTTCATGCCAAAGGCTATAGTCCATGCATTTTCACAAACTTCCTTGCCAAAGACTAAAGTCTTTTGCGTAAAAAAGTGTAAAAATGCAAAGACTATAGTTTTTTGCGTAAAAAAGTGTAAAAATGCAAAGACTATAGTCTTTTGCGTAAAAGTCATAAAATGCAAAGCTATAGTCTTTATAAAGTGTAAACATTCAAAGACTATAGTCTTTTGTAAGAAATGTAAAAAAAATGCAAAGACTATAGTCTTTGCGTAAAAAAAGTGTAACAAAGACTATAGTCTTTTGCATAAAAAATTAATAAAAATGCAAGACTATAGTCTTTGCATAAAAAGTGTAAAATCAAAGACTATAGTCTTTGCATAAAAGTGTAAAATGCAAAGAGACTATTGTCTTTTGCGTAAAAAAAGTGTATTTCTGTCAAAACTATAGTCTTTTGCATAAAAAAGTGTAAAAATGAAAAGACTATAGTCTTTTAAAATAAATTAATAAAAAGTAAAGACTATAGTCTTTTGCGTAAAAAGAATAAAAATGCAAAGGCTATAGTCTTTTAAATAAAAGTGTAAACAATTCAAGACTATAGTCTTTTGCGTAAAGAAATGTAAAATCACAAGAGACTAAGTCTTTGCGTAAAAGAAGTGTAACAAAGGCAAGACTATAGTCTTTCATAAAAGTGTAAAAATGCAAAGACTATAGGCTTTTGCGTAAAAATGTGTAAAAATGCAAATACTATAGTCTTTGCGTAAAAGATAATGAAACAAGACTATAGTCTTTCATAAAAAGTGTAAAATCACAAAGACTATAGTCTTTTGCATAAAGATAATAAAATGCAAGACTATAGTCTTTGCATAAAAAACATAAAATGCAAAGACTATTGTCTTTTGCGTAAAGTCTTAATGAAAGTTAGTCTTTTAGATTTTGTAAATTAATTAAAAGCTATGGTTGAGATAAAAAAGACTATATCATAGTCTGCGTAAAAAGTGTAAAAATGCAAAGACTATAATCTTTTGTGTAAAAAAGTGTAAAAATACAAAGACTATAGTCTTTTGTGTAAAAGTGTGTAAAAACGCAAAGACTATAGTCTTTTGCGTAAAATTAATAAAATCACAAAGACTAGTCTTTGCGTAAATGTAAAAATCAAAGACTATAGTCTTTTACGTAATAAAAATCACAAGACTATAGTCTTTCACGCAAAAAATTGTAAAAAGGCAAAGACTATAGTCTTTTGCTTAAAAAAGTGTAAAAATGCAAAGACTATAGTCATTTGCGTAAAAAGAATAATAAAATGCAAGACTATAGTCTTTTGCGTAAAAAGTGTAAAATTCAGACTATCTTTTTGCGTAAAAAAGTGTAAAAATTCAAGACTATAGTCTTTTGCAAAAAGTGTAAAATGCAAAGACTATAGTCTTTTGCAGTAAAGTGTAAAAAATCTAAAGACTATACTCTTTTGCGTAAAAAAGTGTAAAAGACAAAGACTATAGTCTTTTGCGTAAAAAATTGTAAAAAGTAAAAGACTATAGTCTTTTGCGTAAAAAAGTGTAAAAATGCAAAGATCTATAGTCTTTTGCATAAAGAAGTGTAAACATTCAAAGACTATAGTCTTTTGCGTAAAGAAATGTAAAAATGCAAAGACTATAGTCTTTTGCGTAAAAAAGTGTAACAAGGCAAAGACTATAGTCTTTCGCATAAAAAAGTGTAAACATTCAAAGACTATAGTCTTTTGCGAAAAGAAATGTAAAAATGCAAAGACTATAGTCTTTTTAACGTAAAGATGTAAAAAGAACAAGACTATAGTCTTTCATATAAAAAAGTGTAAAACAATTCAAAGAGACTATAGATCTTTAAGTAAAAATGTAAAAATCTCAAAGACTATAGTCTTTTGCTTAAAAAGTGTAATGAATAAGATATAGTCTTTCATAAAAAGTGTAAAAATCACAAAGACTATAGTCTTTTACATAAAAAGATCAATAAAATCTAAAGACTATAGTCTTTTGCGTAAAAAAGTGTGTCAAAGATTATAGTCTTTAAATAAAAAGTCAAAATCTTCAAGACTATAGATCTTTTGCATAAAGAGATAAAAATAAAGAGACTATAGTCTTTAAGTAAAAAGAATAAAATCACAAGACTGATCTTTTATATAAAAGATAAAAATCTAAAGACTATAGTCTTTTGCGTAAAAAGAATGTAACAATGCAAAGACTATAGTCTTTGCGTAAAAAGAGATAAAATCACAAGACTATAGTCTTTTGCATAAAAAAGTGTAAAAATGCAAAGACTATAGTCTGTCGCATAAAAAAGTGTAAAATACAAAGACTATAGTTTCTTGCGTAAAAAAGTGTAAAAATGCAAAGGCTATAATCTTTTGCGTAAAATGTGTAAAAATGCAAAGACTATAGTCTTTTGCGTAAAAGTGTGTAAAAATGCAACGAGTATAGTCTTTTGGGTAAAAAAGTGTAAAAATGCAAAGACTATAGGTCTTTTGCGTAAAAAAGTGTAAAAATGCGAAGACCTATAGTGTAAAAATGCAAAGAGCTAGTCTTTTGCGTAAACTTTTGCGTAGTCTTTTGCAGTCATATGTAACTTTTTGGTAGTTATACAATGTAGTATATGGTGAAAATTGATGTTTTATATACATGGGTAATAGCCGCCCAACGTACGTACGCTGGATAATAAAGGTGTTGAAGAAAGCTTTTTGTTGAATAAATACTTTTTGAACAGTCATATGTAACTTTTTGGTAGTTATACAATGTAGTATATGGTGAAAATTGATGTTTTATATACATGGGTAATAGCCGCCAAACGTACGTACGCTGGATAATAAAGGTGTTGAAAAAAGCTTTTTGTTGAATAAATACTTTTTGAACAGTCATATGTAACTTTTTCGTAGTTATACAGTGTAGTATATGGTGAAAATTGATGTTTTATATACATGGGTAATAGCCGCCCAACGTACGTACGCTGGATAATACAGGTGTTGAAAAAAGCTTTTTGTTGAATAAATACTTTTTGAACAGTCATATGTAACTTTTCGTTAGTTATACAATGTAGTATATGGTGAAAATTGATGTTTTATATACATGGGTAATAGCCGCCCAACGTACGTACGCTGGATAATAAAGGTGTTGAAAAAAGCTTTTTGTTGAATAAATACTATTTGAACAGTCATATGTAACTTTTTGGTAGTTATACAATGTAGTATATGGTGAAAATTGATGTTTTATATACATGGGTAATAGCCGCCCAACGTGTACGTACGCTGGATAATAAAGGTTTTGAAAAAAGCTTTTTGTTGAATAAATACTTTTTGAACAGTCATATGTAAATTCTTAGGCTCAAGACATGTGCTGAGGATATGTGGGAAAGAGCTCCAGGGTAGACCACAACAAAGGCATGCTTCATGTTACGACCTCTTGAGGGAAAATGTTATATTATACCATTTAATGAACGAGGTGGCGGATGTGGTGCAGCTATGAGATCCATGTGTATAGGTTTGATGTTTCCTTGTGAAGATCAAATTGAAATGTTAATTGAAATTGCTGTTGAAAGTGGAAGGATGACTCATAATCACCCCACAGGTATTCAACTTTCATAAAAAAGCAACAATTTCAGATCATGTATCAATTATCAAGTCACTAAAGTCTAGTGTTCTGTCAATCGACAAGTGTTTCTTTGTATACAGTTTGCTAGGTTTTCCTGTTATCTGCATTTTTTTTCATTTTGACAAACCTTTATAGTAATTTAGCTTTTCAATCCTTTTGCTTTTCTTAGATGTTTTATCTTCAACTCTTCCTTCGATTACTTACTTGAAAAAGCCATTACCATGAATGTTTCATATCCTTTTATCTAATATCAATTTATAAATAAAACAAAAGATGGTTGACCTTAGGTTTGCATAAGTCTATGCAATCCATCATTTTCCAGAACCACATCTCAAATGCCTCCATCCTTCTAACATTGCTCAATTTTAGTGACCATATCTTTGATCCATGCTTTTTATCGCTTTTCCACATTTCCAAATTTCTGTCTCCTAAAAGCTGTTTGAATTGCCAATGCTGTCTTGCTTTTATATCTTCACTACTACAGCCATTGAATCCATGATCCATATCAAAATGCCGCTATTATGTAAATAGGGTCATCATAATGTAAGTGACATGAAATTAGCAATCTTTAAAGATAGTGATTTTTATTATAGGTTATCTTGGGGCTGTTACTGCAGCTTTATTTACAGCCCATGCTATACAGAAGATACCTCCAAAAAAATGAGGAGCAGAACTTTTAAGTGTTTTACCCAAACTTTGGGAATACATTGAGAAGGTTGGTCGTGATATAGAAGAAAACAAGAAATCTTGGGGCTACTTTAAAGACAGTTGGGAGTCATATATTGAACTACAGGAATTAACCAATGGAACCAGTGAACCAAAGTTTCCAGTGACATATAACATACCTGAACATGATGCTTTTTATAAATCTGTGAGTTATGCAGGCTGGGGTGGATCCAGTGGTCAAGATGCACCAATGATTAAGATGCTTTGATTATGGCAAAAGATTCCTGGTTTCAATTGTGTTCTTGTTCTATGTTTCATGGTGGAGATAGTGACAATACAGGACTATTGGCTGCAGCATGGTGGGGTGGTATGTATGTATGAAAGGTGTACACCTTGGAAATTATAGGAACTGGAATATGGTCCAAGGCTTACGAAGCTGGTTAAAAAATTACTGAATGTATCAAAGAATATGAAAAACTAACAGGATAGTATTTATTTAACAAAATTTATATCATAAAATTCTGTCATCCCAATATACTTTAGTATGTTTGTGAATCATACAATAAAAATTACTCCTTCGTTATAACATAAAAAAAATTTACTTCTAAAATAAAGTCTAAAGGAAAATGTCAGATTCAGGGCATGTGCAGTTCTAAGTTTTACTTAGTATGATTCCTGGCCTGTAGAGTAAGTTTATTGACTAGATATCAGTGAAACTATACATAGACAAGGACCATTACATCTTTAGCCTCTCTTTACCTCACAAAATACAAACTGCAAACGTTTTGTTCAATACCAAAAATACATTCTCAGGGAGAGGGGAGTTGACTTGGCAGGTAGAAGCCTTGCTCCGATGGTTTATGTGTTAAAAATAGGCTTGACTAATTTGGAAGGTACAATTTTCTTTGAAACACGTAGCTACCAATGTGTAACTGTACAGCTTTGTCATATTCCTAAGTTTCATAATACATTACACCTAAATTGTTTAACAGACTTAGCGACATCAACCTGACTAGTTCCTAACGTTTTTTTTTGCAAATTTTCTAGCTTTTTCGTGGAACTCTATAGCTTTGTCGTAGTTTCCAGTTCTTTTAAGCACATTACCAACATTGTTTAAAGACCTGGTGACATCAACATGATTTGGACCTAACGATTGTTTTTGAATTTCCAGAGCTTTTTCATGAAACTCTAAAGCTTTGTCGTAGTTTCCAGTATCATTATACACATTACCAAGATTGTTTAAAGACCTGGCGACATCAACATGATTTGGACCTAACGATTGTTTTTTAATTTCCAGAGCTTTTTCATGAAACTCTATAGCTTTGTTGTAGTTTCCAGTTTTTTTAAACACCATACCTAGATTGTTTAAAGACGCAGCGACATCAACATGATTTGGACCTAACGATGGTTTTTGAATTTCCAGAGCTTTTTCGTAAAACTCTATAGCTTTGTCGTAGTTTCCAGTTTCATAAAACACAACACCAAGACTGTTTAATAACGCAGCGACATCAACATGATTTGGACCTAACGATTTTTTTAATTTCCAGAGCTTTGTCGTAAAACTCCATGGCTTTGTCGTAGTTTCCAGTATTAGAATACACATTACCAAGATTGTTTAAATAACCAGCAACAGTAACATGATTTGGACCTAACGATTGTTTTTGAAATTCCAGAGCTTTTCGTAAAACTCTATAGCTTTGTCGTAGTTTCCAGTATCATAATACACATTACCAAGATTGTTTAAAGACGTAGCGACATCAACATGATTTGGACCTAACGATTGTTTTTTAATTTCCAGAGCTTTTTCATGAAACTCTACAGCTTTGTCGTAGTTTCCAGTTACACGATACACATTACCAAGATTGTTTAAAGACCTAGCGACATCAACATGATTTGGACCTAACGATTGTTTTTTAATTTCCAGAGCTTTTTCGTAAGACTCTATAGCTTTGTCGTAGTTTCCAGTTTTATAATACACAGTACCAAGATTGTTTAAAGACGCAGCGACATCAACATGATTTGGACCTAACGATTGTTTTCGAATTTCCAGTGCTTTTTCGTAAAACACTATAGCTTTGTCGTAGTTTCCAGTAACATTATACACATTACCAAGATTGTTTAAAGACGCGGCGACATCAACATAATTTGGACTTAACGATTGTTTTCGAATTTCCAGAGCCTTTTCATGATGATTTTTAGCTTTGCTATATTTCCCAGTTTCATAGTATAAAACACCGAGGATATTAAAATACCAAGCTTTGTCATAACTAGATTATTCTGATTTAAATTTATCCAATAGTTCAAGTGCAAGATCGTATTTTCCAAAATGTTCTAATCTCTCAACAAAATATTGGAAAACTTGTAAAGTATTCATTTTGATTTTTGTCTTGTTGGTCTTTAATAATTGAACAATTTTTTCAAGATGTGGCATCAATTTGCTTTCGTCGTCTTTCTTTTTAAACATGTAAAGTGCTTTTGATATTTCATCAACGCTACTTTCAATTTCATGTTTCTCATTCAACTGTTCAGATTGATAAACAGTAATTGCTTTGTGAACAATGCGATGTAGACTAATGTCATTATTTTCTGAATGCAAGAACAATGAGCAGTGCTTTAAAGAAAGACATATATCTTCCTTTGAGTGTTTGGGATCAATTTCTTGAACATAAAAAACAATAATGTCTCGTGGTATAGGATCAAACGATATCACGGAAAAAAAGTTAATAACATTTGCTAATATTGAGGATTCTTCAGCATTTTCTCTGACAGCTAAAAGTGAAGCTTGTAACATACTTCTAGGATATACCGAGTTAAATCTAACAAAAATGGCGTCCATGCTTTCTTCTTCCTCTGAAGATATTTTCTTTAAATATTGACTCCAAGTAAATGAGCAGTTTGCTTTGTTTACACGACTGACATAATAACCAGCAGCAGCCAAAGCCAGCGGTTGACGATCCAATGCGTGCGATACTTCATTCAACAATTGGTCATCAGCATGTTCAATAGTGTAATGCTTCAACAGTTGAAAACATTCCGTATCATTCATTCCACTTCTGATAGCAATATGTTTGTTAAGCCCATCGTCTTGAGGTACGGCATCTGTGTTCTGGATAGTTACTACGATTTGTCCATTTATCCACATGGCATCACCTACTTGGGGCAGTAACAAAGAAATTTTGCTGAGCAGTTCCACGTTGTCTACAATGATCAACCAATTTTGCCAGAATTTTAATCGTGTGGATACTAACGATCGCAAATTCTTCACTTTGTCTGTGATGGAACAGTTTTCGTCTTCAAATTTTTTAATCATATACTTGTCACAGTTTAAACGGTATCCAAGTTCACAATAAGTTTTTAAAAGAGATTCCTCATTTTTTCCATCGAGGGTCATTACAAACGAAGTTCTATTTTTCCAATCACACGATAATTTTTCACAAACCTGTATTGCAAGTTGAGATTTACCACAGCCAGGATTACCAGTGATGTAAAAATATGTCAGTTTATCATTGTTATCATTCCTTAATTTTTCAAGATCTTTATAATTTTATCACGAAATTCAGTGCGTTCAACGAAAAAATGATTAGGTTTTGAAGGAAGAACTTGGAATGAATTTAAAAAGTTTCGATGATTTTTTATTTCAATAATTTCATCGAGAGAAAATTTCAAATCTTGAAATGATTTTTCAATGATATTGACTATATCATCAAAATCATCATCTGAGCATTCCCTGTCATACCAATGTGCGTACTTGTTTCTTTCACAACGAAAAGCATGAACAGCATCCTTTGTTTTTTTGTCAAGATGCTTTCCAATTGAATTTGAAAAAATTATTGCATCAAATAATATCGTACAGTCCCACTTACTGGTGTCTCCATCCTGATATTTTAACTCTAGTTTTTTATCCAACTTTCTACCCGATTCTAAAGTGCAAAATTTTTTACCACTATTTTTGGTATCATCCCATTCTCCTTGTGTTGATTTGTAACGAGAGTTCCATTCTTTGATGAAAAATTGAGCAAGTTCCGTTTGTACCACATTGATTATTTGCTGAATGTAAGACATATTTCTTGTTCCTCTTGATTCCATTAGTACAAAAATTCAACATGATATATCAATGATGACTATAATCAAGAAATTCCAAAAATTAAATATACAACATATGACATTTGAAATATACTTGTTTTGCAATAATGTGTAACAAATGACACATTGTCTTGATAGCACAATTGTGTTTTCCATTAGCTATGAAGATTGACCTGTAGTGGCAAAAATTCTTAAAAACCATGAATTGTTTACTAAGACTTGTCAATTTAAGATAAATAATCAAATTTAAGCTAAGATAAACGATTAACTATATAATTAATAAATTGTAAGTGAAAAAAATTTTACTTTGCATTAATAAAACAATGCGTTTCGCTTGGTGGATCTTTAACGTGAAATGTAAATAAGCTCAGAAAAACTAAGATAGTAAGCTATCCCGATTATATGCTACTTAGAGAAAAACAAGATACAGAGCTTCTAGCCGTCTTGGTAAGAGAGGAAAGATTGGTTGTGTGCTATTGTCAACGGACAGCAGTTTTTTACCGACCCTACATTCAGTTTTATCTAAATCAAAACTTAGACAAACATTGGTTATGTAAATACATGCATCATTTGTTGGACGGTTTGCAGGAACGTAAAAACTTAAAGTGCTTTTTTTCAAAAGTACAATATGTTGAACACGATGGATATGGATTAAAACAAATGTGTAAAAATTATTTTTTTAAAACAATAAGAGTGGCCATGAAGCGACATAATGAGAAAGAAAGCCAGAAAAGAGAAGAAAGTAATTTTGATGTTGTCTTGTCTACAAAAAAGCGGGCATTTAAAGGACATAATGAATCCAAGTCTTGCTCAAATCAAAACAACTATTGAAAGTTTTCAAAACCGTTAGGTAAATTTTATTCTGTTTTTAGCGATTCCTTGTATGCCAGACTACTTGAGTAAGAACGTGGTGATGCAGATGATGTTTTCAATAATGTATCAGGTGATGTGCTGAATATTTAGTTTAGATTGTCTATATTAACGTAGTTATTCAAGGTAAGATTGATGGGAAATCAGGGATTACCGTTTTATTTTTGTTTAATGAGATAAAACTTTGCACGTGACTTAAATGATGTCACACATGAAAGGTCCGTCTTATTATTTTAACTGGTCATGGACTAGGAGACTTGAATGCGTGTCTGGAGCGTTGTTATATGTATATTGAAGAGTATATTTTTAAAATAAGTCGTTAAATTATCTTAAGATTAAGTATGGCCTTGCTGACGGATCTTTCATGTTAAATACCGAAGTTAAAAAGAAAAAATAATAGAAATTGGGCACTTAATACATGTTTGTATCTGAAAAGTATTAATTTGTTTGATCATGCCGATGGATCAGATGAAATCCTACCAGAAGACGCGTCTCATCTTGTGAAGCGAGCGTTTGGAATTGCTTCGTAGAAAGGATTACGTACATTTGTTTGGGAGTCAAAACGATCAGAAAACCCATGTAAGGAATACACATACAGCGAAAGAGACATGGGATATTTTAAGAAATCAGTTTTCCACAATTTCTATTTCAAAGATTGACTTACTGCGACAAGAATATAATTCTTGAAGGTTAAAAAGTGGTGAAAACATACTCGATCATCTCAACAAATAAGAATCTCATCACGACCAACTAAAAGAAATGAGAATTCGAAAATAATGATCAAAAACTAGCAAAGACCTTGCTTGCAGATTTGCCGGGAGACTAAAAGCCGCTGATTATAGCTTTAGATGCGATTGAAGAAAAATCTTATCAAAACGTTAAAGGAATGTTAACGAATGATGCAGATCTAACACTAAATACCAGAAAAGATGAAAAGGCTCACGCTGCTCACTGATCATTTAGGGTGAAAGGAGAAAAAAATACAGCAAAAACAAAAATGAACACCAGCATTCTTATAAATGAATATGCCACTCATGAAGACATTTTACACGATTTTTTCTACAAAGAAATAACAATTTAATCTGTTATTTTCACTACGAAGGAAAAAAGTCAGCACATTGTGCCAAAAAAGATGATCAAGAAAATATTGATTAGGTGGCGTTTATCACAAATAAAAAAGAATAGATTTGATTGGATAATTGATTCTGGTGCCACTTAGCATATGACGTTTGAACATGACTATTTATCGGACTATGAAGAGTTGAGAAAGCCAACAAAAGTAATTCATGGGGATGAAAGTTTAATATTAGTTTATGGCAGGGGTCTTCAAACTACGGCCCGTTGGGCCTCTCAATCCGGCCCGCAGAGACACTTAAGGAAAAAAATAATAATATTATTAAATACCTTATACCTTAATTAAACAAAATAACCTTTGTGCAGAAATTTCATGTCATGACGCAAGCCAACTTGCAAGAGTGGCTTACGTCAATTTTTGTCCCAACTTCCTACTTCCGTTTCAAGCACATTGCGAAATTTAAAAAGCTGAAGGATAACGTGGAAATTTTTTATATTTCAATGCTTCATAATGAAAGTTCATGTGGCCCTCTAGTTATAAAGTTTGGAGACCCCTGGTTTATGGGAAAGGAACTTATCGCGTGGCCATTGATTTGTATAAGTCACATCAACGTAGCGTAATCTGGGGCAAAGTTCTGTTGGGTTAACAGGTATTTTGAATAATTTTGTTTAACATAGGGGAGGATCAGTTGCATGCTAGCAGCGCTCCAGGGAGGGGGGGGCAGTCACTACCACTGAAAACGAGCCTTAAATATATACTCTTTAAATACGGGGCCCAAAGCCTGAGCCGAGAAAGGTGCGAGTCATGTTTGGGGATTCTTGGGGTAAGTTCTCTCAGGAAAAATTCTTTATTAGGAAGCTCTAAAATGCCTTCCAGCACACCACTGAGAGGATGTTGGTAATTTCTCCACAGTTTTATAGTTTGGATGTTGTTGCTTGAACTGGAACATCGTTTTATTGAAAAATGCCTTTGACAACATTTATATTTAAGATTTTAAATACCGTACTACCTTGGAGAAAGTGAGACTGTCGCCATATTGAGTAATGATCATAAGATATTATGTGTCTAGCATACCTTAATTTGTGTTTTTTCGTGTATGTTGTAAATTTGAAGCGACTATAAGGCCAATGGAAAATATTTCCTCAAATAGGTTTAATTCTTTGCTTCGATATTGACTGCACCATAATAGAATATATATTTGAAATCTAATTGTTGGATCTAATGTAAACAAGACATTTTAAATGAACGACGAGTTTTTTTACTGTAAACATGTTTCGGCATGCTTATGCCATCTTCAGTACATAAAATGAAGGTGATTATGCTATTTACATGATATATATATATGTGTGTACATAAAAGATAAAAGTTTCTCCGGATTTTGAATGATTTTTATTGAGCTTTCGACTCGATGATTTTGAGCTATCCGGAGAAACTTTTATCTTTTATGTATTCAATGCCTGGATTACAAATTTTCAAACTTATATATATGTGTATGTGACTATCGTTAAGTGTATTAAATTACATAAGAGTGTGTTTATCTTTTTCGTAATAGTCTTAGCCAAAGCTTTTTCTAGAATGTACCAGTCGACTGTATTTAGTATTGCTTTGAGTTTCGATGATATCTTGTCCATATCATTCTCAAGTTTCCTCTTTTCTTTTGACCGTTTTAATATAGCAGAGCGAAGCAATCGCTTACGAATCGCGTGGACATCCTGAGCATTGACATTTGGAAGAGGGAAACAAATAAATTTCGGAAAAACTTCGAATGACTGACAATCCCACAAGAAATTCACATCGAGATCGGCTTTGCGTTTCTTCGTTGATAGCTTCTCAAGTGATCGAAAGTCGGACAGGGAAACCTTCCCTTTGTATTTATGTGGCAAGTCGTGTATGATATTTCCATAATTTCTTAATTTCCATATGATATTTCGATAATTCGTGTATGAATTATCCATATGATATTTCGATATTTCGTGTATGATATTTCCATAATTTCGGCATAAGCATGCCGAAACATGTTTACGATAAAAAAACTCGTCGTTCATTTAAAATGTCTGATATCCATCGTGCTTTTAAGAACTTATGGTAATGTAAATAAGTAATTGATAATTTAAAGGTGGATTTCAAAATAGCAAATACCATGGTGAATGGTGATAATAACAATGTAATAGTTCTTAAAAGAACTGTTTTAACCAGAACACTAACCCAACAATTCAAAGGAACCGTTATTTACAGCTAGAAAGAGACACTATGCATTTCGGCAGACTACTCGTCAGGTGTCAACGTCTGCTAAATGAGAACCTCCAAATCATGCTATATTTATAATGTTCCAAAAGGTCAATGTCATCCCTATATTTAGAGATGACACTTAAAACAGAGACAGATTAAACACGTAATCCTGCAAAGGACAGGATTAGTCAATTAATACCGACTCCATGACGCGTAGCTGGAGTAACGAGCGACATTTTTAAATAATTCTAAAGTTTTCATCAGAATAAGCATTGGCACAGCGAGTGTTGCTCAAAAGATGTTTTCCAATCGCTGAATTACATAGAATCGGATTTTCACTTTTACACCCACGTTTTGGTAGTTGTCGTAAAGGAACAGTTTTATTCCTGATAGAAGCTGGTACATGCTGTTTTATTCTCTCACTCAACCTTTGAGAAGTCCTACCTACATAGCGAGCATCACACTCACATTTAAACTCGTAGACTACATTGCTTGATATTTGAGCAGGGAGAGACTCTTTGGGAGTGGGTGAAAGAATAGTTCTTTTTGAGAATATAAAGACCACATTGCATGCAAAAAACAAACTCTCGGTGATATTTTTAGTTTCCTTCTCGATGTCATTAGAGGCCTTACCCATCCAGGGAAGTTTAAGGAAAACAGGGCTTGCACCTTCAGATTGTCCTGATGTGCTGTGGTATAAGCGTTAAGTGGATGACACCTTTTCTTTGTTTCATAACGATAAAAATCGTAAACTTTTTCTTAATAAACTTTACTCTCTTCACCCTGCACTAAATTACACCTCTGAGCTAGAGTCAAACAATCAATTAGCTTTTTTAGATGTTCTTGTACACAAACGCAATGGTCAGTTCTTAACAAGCATTCATCGCAAAGCAACTTTCACTGGTTTGTACACACGCTTTGACTCTTTCTCTTCGCATAGAGAAAAGATTTCTTTAGTGAAGTGTTTGATAAAGCCCTGTTTTCCTTAAACTTCCCTGGATGGGTAAGGCCTCTAATGACATCGAGAAGGAAACTAAAAATATCACCGAGAGTTTGTTTTTTGCATGCAATGTGGTCTTTATATTCTCAAAAAGAACTATTCTTCCACCCACTCCCAAAGAGTCTCTCCCTGCCTAAATATCAAGCAATGCAGTCTACGAGTTTAAATGTGAGTGTTATGCTCGCTATGTAGGTAGGACTTCTCAAAGGTTGAGTGAGAGAATAAAACAGCATGTACCAGTTTCTATCAGGAATAAAACTGTTCCTTTACGACAACTACCAAAACGTGGTTGTAAAAGTGAAAATCCGATTCTATGTAATTCAGCGATTGGAAAACATCTTTTGAGCAACACTCGCTGTGCCAATGCTTATTCTGATGAAAACTTTAGAATTATTTAAAAATGTCGCTCGTTACTCCAGCTACGCGTCATGGAGTCGGTATTAATTGACTAATCCTGTCCTTTGCAGGATTACGTGTTTAATCTGTCTCTGTTTTAAGTGTCATCTCTAAATATAGGGATGACATTGACCTTTTGGAACATTATAAATATAGCATGATTTGGAGGTTCTCATTTAGCATACGTTGACACCTGACGAGTAGTCTGCCGAAATGCATAGTGTCTCTTTCTAGCTGTAAATAACGGTTCCTTTGAATTGTTGGGTTAGTGTTCTGGTTAAAGCAGTTCTTTTAAGAACTATTACATTGTTATTATCACCATTCACCATGGTATTTGCTATTTTGAAATCCATCTTTATGTACATTTTAGGAATTGTATCAAAATGAAATGATAGAAAAAGTTTCCTTTGTCAGACAAAATTCCTTTTTTCGCTTTGCATGCACAGATATGAAAGGCAAGTGTATGGTACCTAAAGCTTTACACAAAGTTGTCCATATTTGAATCACAAGTTTCCCATTTCTCAATGATGTCAGATAAAGTGTTTGTAGCAATAAAAGATGGCTTTATGAACCTAAATTAAATAAGAAAATGTGTTAATAAACAACAAAAACATTTGATACTATTTTCACAGTGGCAGATCAAGGTTAAGTCAGAATACAACATTATAGCACCTCATCATAGATTTAAAATACCATAGCAATAATTCTGTTGGTTAAAGTTTATAAAGAATATATGGACGATAAATTTTTAACGAATTGAGTTGTTTATAAAGTATTTTGGTAGTTTATAAAGAATACTTAAACTATTCAAAGATGAAATAAATATTCAATTTTAAAATAAATTTGTTTAATCAGGCATAAATGTGATTTAATACATCACAAAGTAAAAGAAATAACACATATATTTAACAAATAGACTGTCTTCATTGAAAAACTAATAATTTCTACCAGGTATTTAACTACTTTAACATACAAACACATCATTGTAAACATACCTGGCTTCAAATGACAGTGATTTGTTTTTAGTAAGCAATTGTTGTTACTTGAATTTGTAACTTTGTTTGATTGATCTACAATTACAGCATTACAAGTTTCTAAGGGTTATCTATAATATAAAATTTATGGTATTAGGAAAGGATGCTTGAAATGCTGTAGGGGAGGTTGGGGGAGGTGAAGTTATTATTTTGAAGGCTTTTTAAAACATTACAGTGGAACATATATTATTGAAGACTTAGCCTTTGCACTTTACATCTTTGTAAAGTAAGACTAAATTTATAAAAAGTGTATAAATGACTTAACAGTTGGCGAACAATTTACATTTTAAGGTCACATTTATACATCGCGTAAACACGCATGATAATTCTTTGTCTTATTTCTTACAAACCTTCAACTGGTCGACGGTTGAAACTTTCAGGTTTTGATATTTAACGTTCTAGAAGTTGTATGAATAGATTGTTATGAAAAACAAAGAATGAAAGCAAAGGCGCATTAAATTGGGCACAATCGACATTGATAATGTTATGTCGTGACAATGTACAAAGATTAGCAAAACTATTTTGCTGCATTGAAAATTAGGAACTTAAATTTAATAAGCGATGCTGTATATTTTAATGCAAAGATACACCGATTTCATCATTAAAATTATGGTATTTCTGCTTCTAAAACGACCTAAATATTTAACTATTCAATGATGACATGATTACAATTGCAATTTCAAGTAAATTTGCTTCGTCAAGCATTTATATAAAAACACATATTTTACAAAGATAACGACTGAACCGAACGACAAATAACTGCTATAATAAGCAATTTAACTTCCTTATATACAGACATATCAACACACATATCTTGTTGTAGATGGCAGTGATCTGTTTTTTGATAAGCAGATTGTTGTTGGAAATGTTGTTGGGATAAATTTTTAGGTTTCCATATTTAACGTTCTGGAAAGCTAAGACTTCAGCAATATCATAAACTTTTGAGTGGAGAAAGGTGAGAGCTTCAACAGTCGATACAAGGCCAATATCCTATCCACTCTTGTGTGTCCACACACGTGTACTGTGGCCGAGGAGTGCCAATAGAAATTAATTAATGTATTTATTGTAGAAACTAAAGATCAATGAACAAGAATTGTTTGTGTTTGTCAGTTCTTTGAAGGTTTCACAAAATAATTACCTGCTCATCGCTTTTGAGTTATGTATTAATATATATATATATATATATATATATATATATCACGTGATTTGAAATAAGCTCATAATTAAAGGTAAAAATGGTAACAGTGACTGTGTTAAAGTGGAACCCATTTGAGCTCAATAAAATCAATCAATCAAGTAAAGAGAAATTTCAAATCAATCATCAATACATGTTACCTGAAAAACAGCAAATATCTGTTTTGCACTTGTTATTTTATAAAAAGGGAAAAAGATTTTTGACCTCCAATCTCGAATTTGTACTCATCTGCTTTCAAGTTCCAGTAAATATATCATCGGTTTGCATAAACATATGCAAAAATGAAAGTTGTTTTTGCCATTGTTCATCTTCCTTTTGTCTCTACACTACAGCTGTTATAATATGTGTCATAATGTTGCTATTATGTAAATAGGCTCATCATAATGTGAAAGATTTGAAATGAACAACTTTTAAAGATAATGATTTTGTTGTTAGTTTATCTAGGGGCTATTACTGTACCTTAATTTACAGCCTATGCTTTAAAAAAGGTACTTGCAAAAAGTTGGTTCAAGTAGGACTTTTCAGTTTTTTATCAAAAAGAAGGCAATAAAATCTTGAACTACGGGGATTAATGAATGGAACCAGTGAAGCTTATAACGTACAGTGACATATAACATACCTGAACGTGATGCTTTTTATAAATCTGTGAGTTATGCAGTTTGGGGTGGGTCCAGTGGTCATGATGCACCAATGATTACTTACGATGCTTTGATGATGGCAAAAGATTCCTGGTTTTAATTGTGTTCTTACTCTATGTTTCATGGTGGAAATTGTGACAGTACAGGAATATTGGCTGCAGCTTGGTGGGGTGGTATTTATGGTATGAAAGGTGTACCCCTTGGAAATTATAGGAACATGGAATATGGTCATAGGCTTATGGAGCTGGGTAAAAAATTACTAAATGCATCAAAAAAATAAGAAAATGACTGGATGATTTTTATCTAACATAATTTATGTCATACAATTCGGTCATTCAAATATACTTTAGTATAATTGTGAATCCTACAATAAAATTATAAAAATTACTACTTGGTTATAACATAAAAAAAATACTTTAAAAATAAAGTCTAAAGGAAAATGTCAGATTCAGGGCATGGGCAGTTTTAAATTCTACTTAGGATGATTCCTAGGCTGTAGAGTAAGTTTATTGACTAGATATCAATGAAACTATACATAGACAAGGACCATTACATCTTTAGGCTCATTTTACCTCATAAAGTGCAAACTGAAATTGTTTTGTTAAGTTTTGTTCACTCGGCAGGTGGAAGCCTTGCTCCTATGGTCTCTTTGTAAAAATAGGCTTAACATAATATGGAAGGCACAATTTTCTTTGAAACACGTAGCTACTAAAGTATAAATCTAAAGCTTTGTCATATTCCCGAGTTTCATAATACATCACACCTAGAATGTTTAAAAGACTTAGCCACATCAAACTGAGTAGTTCCTAACGTTTTTTTTGCGAATTTCCAGAGCTTTTTCGTGAAGCTCTATAGCTTTGTCGTAGTTTCCAATTTTATTAAACACATTACCAAGATTGTTTAAAGATCGAGCGACACTAACATGATTTGGACCTAACGATTGTTTTCGAATTTCCAGAGCTTTTTCGTGAAACTCTATAGCTTTGTCGTAATTTCCAGTTTTATAAAACAGCAAACCAAGATTGTTTAAAGACACAGCGACACAACATGATTTGGACCTAACGATTGTTTTTTCATTTCCAGAGCTTTTCGTAAAACTCTATAGCTTTGTCGTAGTTTCCAGTATTATAATACACACTACCATGATTGTTTAAAGACTGAGCGACATCAACATGATTTGGACCTAACGATTGTTTTCGAATTTCCAGAGCTTTTCGTAAAACTCTATAGCTTTGTCGTAGTTTCCAATATTATTATACACATTACCAAGACTGTTTAAAGACCAAGCAACATCAACATGATTTGGACCTAACGATTGTTTTCGAATTTCCAGAGCTTTTGAAAACTCTATAGCTTTGTCGTAGTTTCCAGTTGTATGTAACACCACACAAAGATTGTTTAATGACCTAGCGACATCAACATGATTTGGACCTAACGATTGTTTTCGAATTTCCAGAGCTTTTCGTGAAACTCTATAGCTTTGTCGTAGTTTCCAGTTTTATAAAACACAAACCAAGATTGTTTAAAGACATAGCGACATCAACATGATTTGGACCTAACGATTGTTTTGAATTTCCAGAGCTTTTTCGTGAAACTCTATAGCTTTGTCGTAGTTTCCAGTCTTTACAAACACCAAACCAAGATTGTTTAATGACCCAGCGACATCAACATGATTTGGACCTAACGATTGTTTTTTAATTTCCAGAGCTTTTTTGTAAAACTCTATAGCTTTGTCGTAGTTTCCAGTCTTTACATACACCGTACCAAGATTGTCTAAAGACGCAGCGACATCAACATGATTTGGACCTAACGATTGTTTTGAATTTCCAGAGCTTTTCTAAAACTCTATAGCTTTGTCGTAGTTTTCAGTTTTATTTAACACCGCACCAAGATTGTTTAATGACGTAGCGACATCAACATGATTTGGACCTAACGATTGTTTTCGAATTTCCAGAGCTTTTTGTAAAACTCTATAGCTTTGTCGTAGTTTCCAGTATTTACAAACACCGTACCAAGATTGTTTAAAGACGCAGCGACATCAACATGATTTGGACCTAACGATTGTTTTTGAATTTTTAGAGCTTTTTCTAAAAACTCTATAGCTTTGTCGTAGTTTTCAGTTTTATGTAACACCGCACCAAGATTGTTTAAAGACGCAGCGACATCAACATGATTTGGACCTAACGATTGTTTTCGAATTTCCAGAGCTTTTTTGTAAAACTCTATAGCTTTGTCGTAGTTTCCAGTTTTACAAACACCGTACCAAGATTGTTGAAAGACGCAGCGACATCAACATGATTTGGACCTAACGATTGTTTTGAATTTCCAGAGCTTTTCTAAAACTCTATAGCTTTGTCGTAGTTTTCAGTTTTATGTAACACCGCACCAAGATTGTTTAAAGACGCAGCGACATCAACATGATTTGGACCTAACGATTGTTTTTGAATTTCCAGAGCTTTTTCGTGAACCTCTAGAGCTTTGTCGTAGTTTCCAGTTTTATCAAACACCAAACCAAGATTGTTTAAAGACGCAGCGACATCAACATGATTTGGACCTAACGATTGTTTTCGAATTTCCAGAGCTTTTTCATTAAACTCTATAGCTTTGTCGTAGTTTCCAGTTTTATCAAACACCATTCCAAGATTGTTTAAAGACGCAGCGACATCAACATGATTTGGACCTAACGATTGTTTTGAATTTCCAGAGCTTTTTGTAAAACTCTATAGCTTTGTCGTAGTTTCCAGTATTATTATACACACTACCAAGATTGTTTAAAGACCAAGCAACATCAACATGATTTGGACCTAACGATTGTTTTCGAATTTCCAGAGCTTTTTGAAAACTCTATAGCTTTGTCGTAGTTTGCAGTTTTATGTAACACCACACCAAGATTGCTTAAAGAGATAGCGACATCAACATGATTTGGACGTAACGATTGTTTTGAATTTCCAGAGCTTTTCGTGAAACTCTATAGCTTTGTCGTAGTTTCCAGTTTTATGTAACACCATACCAAGATTGTTTAAAGACCCAGCGACATCAACATGATTTGGACCTAACGATTGTTTTCGAATTTCCAGAGCTTTTCGTGAACCTCTATAGCTTTGTCGTAGTTTCCAGTTTTATCAAACACCAAACCAAGATTGTTTAAAGACGCAGCGACATCAACATGATTTGGACCTAACGATTGTTTTCGAATTTCCAGAGCTTTTCATTAAACTCTATAGCTTTGTCGTAGTTTCCAGTTTTATCAAACACCATTCCAAGATTGTTTAAAGACGAAGCGACATCAACATGATTTGGACCTAACGATTTTTTTTGAATTTCCAGAGCTTTTCGTAAAACTCTATAGCTTTGTCGTAGTTTCCAGTTTCATCAAACACCATTCCAAGATTGTTTAAAGACGCAGCGACATCAACATGATTTGGACCTAAAGATTGTTTTCAATTTCCAGAGCTTTTTCGTAAAACTCTATAGCTTTGTCGTAGTTTCCAGTTTTATGAAACACCATTCCAAGATTGTTTAAAGACTGAGCGACATCAACATGATTTGGACCTAACGATTGTTTTCGAATTTCAGTTGCTTTTTCGAAAAACACTATAGCTTTGTCGTAGTTTCCAGTTTTAAAAAACAGAATACCAAGATTGTTTAAAGACGCAGCGACATCAACGTGATTTGGACCTAACGATTGTTTTTGAATTTCCAGAGCTTTTTCATGATGATTTTTAGCTTTGCTATATTTCCCGGTGTCTTGGTATAAAACACCGAGGATATTAAAATACCAAGCTTTGTCATAACTAGATTCTTCTGATTTAAATTTATCCAATAGTTCAAGAGCAAGATCGTATTTTCCAAAATGTCTTAATCTGTCAACAAAATATTGGAAAACTTGTAAAGTGTTCATGTTGATTTTTGACTTGTTGGTCTTTAATAATTGAACAATTTTTTCAAGATGTGGCATTAATTTTATTTCGTCGTCTCTCCCTTTAAACATGTAAAGTGCTTTAGATATTTGATCAACGTTAGTTTCCATTTCATGTTCTTCATTTGAATGTTCAGATTGATAAACAATTGCTTTGTGAACAATGCGATGTAGACTAATGTCATTATTTTCTGAATGCAAGAACAATGAGCATTCGTCTAAACAAAGACATATATCTTCCTCAGCTTGTTTGGGATCACTTTTTTGAACATAATAAACCATAATTTCTCGTGGTAAAGGATCAAATGATATCATAGAAAAAAGCTAATAGCCAGTGCCAATATTGAGGATTCTTCTGCACTTTGTTTGACAGCTAAAAGTGAAGCTTGTAACATACTTCTAGGATATACCGAGTTAAATTTAACAAAAATGGCGTCCATGTTTTCTTCTTCTTCTGAAGATATTTTCTTTAAATATTGTCTCCAAGTAAATGAGCAGTTTTCTTTGTTTACAAGACTGACATAATAACCAGTAGCAGCCAAAGCCAGCGGTTGACGATCTAATGCGTGCGATACTTCATTCAACAATTGATCATCAGTATTTTCATCTTTAGTGTAAGAATTCAACAATTGACAACATTCTCTGTCATTCATTCCACTGCTGATAGAAATATGTTTGCTGGACAATTCATCGTGAGGTACGGCATCTGTATTCTGAACAGTTATTATTAGTTGTCCATTTTTCCACATGTGATCACCTACTTGTGGTAGTAACGAAGAAATTTCGCTCAGTTGCACAACGTTGTCGACAATAATCAACCAATTTTGCCAGAATTTCAATCGAGCAGACACTAACGAGCGAAGGTTCTTGATTTTCTCTTTGGCGGACGAATTTTCATCTTTAAATTTTTCAACCATATACTTGTTACAGTTTAAGCGGTCTCCAAGGTCACAGTAAGATTTTAAAAGAGATTCCACATTCTTCCCATCGAGAGTCATTACAAACGAAGTTTTATTTTTCCAATCACACGATATTTTTTCACAAACCTGTCTCGCCAGTTGAGATTTACCACTGCCAGGATTACCAGTGATTCAGAAATATGTCAGTTCGTTATTGTTATCATTCCTTAATTTTTCAAGATCGTTTATGATTTTATCTTGTAATTCAGTGCGTTCAACAAAAAAATGATTGGGTTTTGAAGGAAGCACTTGGAACGAATTAAAACTGTTACGATGATTTTTTATTTTATTGATTTCATCGAGGGAAAATTTCAAATCTTGAAATGATTTTTCAATGATATTGACTATATCATCAAAATCATCATCTGAGTATTCGCTTTCATACCAATGTGCTTCTTTGTTTCTTTCAACACGAAGTGCATCAACAGCATCCTTTGTTTTTTTATCAAGATGTCCGCTAATCGATTTTGAATAAAGTATAGCATCGAATAATGTTGTGCAGTCCCATTTACTTGTGTCTCCCTCCTGATATTTTAATTGTAGGTTTTTATCCAACCTTCTACCCGATTCTAAAGTGCAAAATATTTTGCCACTTTTTTTGGTATCATC
The DNA here is from genome assembly GCF_021976095.1 of Xenia sp. Carnegie-2017. Taxonomy (NCBI): domain Eukaryota; kingdom Metazoa; phylum Cnidaria; class Anthozoa; order Malacalcyonacea; family Xeniidae; genus Xenia; species Xenia sp. Carnegie-2017. Next base: position 2,470,325 of record NW_025813486.1, read on the forward strand.
CCATTCTCCATGTGTTGATGTGTAACGAGAGTTCCATTCTTTGATGAAAAATTGAGCAAGTTCCGTTTGTACCACATTAATTACTCTTCTGATGTAAAAAAGATTTCTGCTTTCTCTTGATTCCATCTAAAAAAGAATATGATGTATAAACAAGACAGTTAAAATCATCAATTTTGAAAGTTCGACCTACAACATGTATCACTCTTCGTTAAAGTTGAGGATTTACATGATGAAATCAAACTTATTTATTCGTTTATAAATTCAACTTCACCAAAAGCATGCTATTAATACAAATTTAGACATAGACAACTACTAAATGGCAGAGATAATGCTACAGCTTTTGCCAATTACAGCAGCTTTTCAACAAAACATTAAAAGCAACATGATATTCCACTGGATAGTACATGTGACGTGTTACAAGACAGACATTGCGAGTGTTAGATTTTTATGTCTTTGGATCGTCGATGTCAAATATCGTTTGTAATGGCGAAAATCCAAGTTAGAAATGCTAGAGATACCTCTGTACTTGACGGTATTTCTATACATCAGTTGATTGTTACTTGACACGTTAATTCACACTTTATCTTACATACCTTAACTGACATGCGTGCCATTCAAAATTAGACTATTTAATTTAACGTGTTTTGTAGGAATTGAAACAGCAAAGAAAAAGCGCCCATCTCAAAATACTAGCATGCCTAATATGTCTGGTAAATGTTGATCAAAGTGGACTTAGTAAAGAAAAAAGCGGTATGATTTAAAAAGTGAGTTCGTTCGGCAAAAAGTGAAGAGGGGACTTGTTTCTAGAGATAATTTACAATATTAAAATAACTTTGTCTTGAATTGACAAGGTGCTACGAATTTATTTTACATATCCTTGTTACTAGCACATGTTGGAAAATAAACCATCATAATAATTCAGGTCGCGTGACGTGAAGTAAAATTGATTTCTGTTAATCAATGAGATAATAGGCCAGGACTTGTTAAGAAAACTTTCATTTTTTTTAAGGGTAATCTAGTTGACTGTCGTAGCGAACTGTGATACATTATGTTTTTTAAATGTACGACACTTCGCGTTGTAGATTCATACCGGGGAGGCAGGTAACTTGCGAAACACAAAATCTTTTTTGCCTCTACGAATTCGACATAAATTTTGAAAGCAAAACATGCAAAGATGCAAAACGTTAAAGGAATGTTACAGAATAATGCAGATCTAATACTAAATACCAAAAAAGATGAAAAGACTGACGCTGCTCATTGATCATTTAGGGTAAAAGGAGAAAAAAGGAGTACAGCAAAAACAAAACTGAACACCAGCATTCTTATAAATAAATATGTCAGTAATGAGGATATTTTGCATATTATTGTCTACAAAAAAAAGAACAATTTAATCTGTTATTTCCGCTACGAAGGAAAAAAGTCAGCACATTGTGCCATAAAAGATTATCAAGAAAATATTGATTTGGTGTCATTTATCACAAATAAAAAAGAATAGATTTATTTGGATAATTGATTCTGGTGCCACTTAGCATATGACGTTTGAAAATGACTATTTATCGGACTATGAAGAGTTGAGAAAGCCAACGAAAGTAATTAATGGAGATGAACGTTTAATATTGATTTATGGGAAAGGAACTTATCTCGTGGCCATTGATTTATATAAGTCACATTAACGTATCGTAATCTGGGGCAATGTGCAACATTTCCCATTGAAAATGAAATATGTGAGCCGTTAAACGAAGCTTAAGCTTAAAAGTCAGTCAATGGCTTCTTCGTGATGTATTTTATGTAAGAAAAGTAAAATTTAACACATTTTTTTGAAACGGAGAATTCATGGCGGCCGTCAAATGAAGACACTTTGCAAGCAAATTTTAATTGGTTCGATAAAGTTCTGTTTGGTTAACAGGTATTTTGAATAATTTTGTTTAATATAGAGGGGGATCAGTTGCGTGCTAAGAACACTCCAGGGGGGCAGTCAGCTACTACTGAAAATGAGCCCCAAATATATACACTTTAAAAAGGGGGCCAAAGCCTGAGCCGAGAACCTAAGGTGGGAGTCGTGTTTGAGGAATCCGGGGGTAAATGCTCCCAGGGAAAATTCTTTATTAAGAAGCTCTAAAATGCCATTTCGTGGACTTTAAGGAGTGAAATCATTCTAACCCTATAAGGCTAAATGCGTTTCTCCAATACAATTTGAAAATTTGACGCACTTATTCATTACAGCGCCTCCTAAAAATCCACATCTGAGGGAGCCACGGATCCAGCCCCCCCCGTATAGCACGTCACTGAGAGGATGTTGTTGATTTAGCGTGGATGTTGTTGCTTGAACTGAATTATCGTTTTATTAAAAAATGTCTTTGACAACATTTATATTTAAGATTTTAAATACAGTACTACCTTGGGGAAAATGAGACTGTCGCCATATTTAGTAATGATCATAAGATACTGTGTGTCTAGCGTACCTTAATGTGTGTTTTTTTCGTGTATGTTGTAAATTTGAAGGGACTATAAGCCAATGAAAAATATTTCCTCAAAAAGGTTTGATTCTTTGTTTCAAAATTGACTGCACCACAATGGAATATGTATTTGAAATCTAATTGTCGGAACTTATGTAAATAACTAATTGTTAATTGTTACTAGGAATTTATGGAAGAACGGAAATAGGAACTTATGTTAATACTTTATTAGTTGTGACACGTTAAAAGTCAAGGTTCTTTCATCGCTGGCTGTGAATGTAAAAGCATGACATGTTTAAGATTATCTGTGATGTGGAATAGTTATATTGAGTAAAATTGAGAATTGTGTGTCGACTGCGCATACAGTAGGATAGTATACAGTCCCAAAAACAAATCGGCAGACGTATAACTTCTTTGTGCTAACGTGCAAAGGAGAAAATTGCTACACGTGGCTCTTCAAGTCGGAGATATTTTAGTTGGAGATCTATTTGGAAATTCAAGTTTGTTAGTCCAATAGCAGAGTGGATGAATTAATGAGAAAGTAACGAGTGCGCGCAGGACATAGAAGATCGGCGAGGAAAATTGCTAGTAAATTAAAAGAGAAAATACGAGAAACGGACGGCAAAATCGATAGAAACGAGCTGAGACAGCTACAAGATGGATTGAACGACAAAATCGAAACATTAAAAATCCTTGATGACGCGATTATCGATATGCTGAGCAAAAGTAATGAGGAAAATGAGGAAGACGAATTGGGAAAAAAAATTGAAGTTGCGGGCGAGATACGTGCAGAACTCAAGCAAGCAATTATGGATGTGAGCGACATCGTCAAGGAGTCTAATGTGCCAGTTGAAACGGCAACAACGGCATTAAATGGCCCGCTGAACAGCAGTTTGAAGAGTGAGACGCACAGAGTTATAAGAGCAAAACTCCCAAAGTTCGAAGTAAAGAAATTTTGCGGAGGGCTGCAAGAATGGAAAGAGTTTTTGGATTCGTTTGATAGTACAGTGAATAATAATGACGGATTGGCTGACGTAGACAAGTTTGCATATTTAAGGATTCATTACTCGAACCTGCAAGATCGACAATATCGGGATTTCCCCTAACTTCAGCGAACTATCACGAAGCTGTAGGATTGTTAAAACGAAGATAGGGGAAAAAGAACGTGATCAAGAAAGCGCATATCCAGGATTTATACGACGGTCATACGACACCTGCAAGACAAGCTACCGGGGTTTAAAGGCCTTAGGAGTGGACGAAGCCGTTTATTCTTCAATTCTAATACCGGAAGTCAATGGGAAGTAGCCGGACGCTTTTCCATTGACAATAACAAGAGATTCGATTTCACGGAAATGGTCTATGAAAGATGCGTTGAACGCATTTCTTAAAAAGTTAGAGTTTCGAGAAGTTCACACATTGATCGGTGAGAAAACCAAAAGACAGGATGGGGAGAAACAATGAGAAAAGTCGCGACAAAGACATATGGGGTCTGCATCAACACTGCATGCAAAGCACAAGAGTTGCAACGAGGTGTCAACGAACGGTAAAGCGAAAAGAAAATGCGTTTATTATCTCGGGGAACACAATCCTGAGGAATGTAAGAAAACTACCAAGGTAACTGAGAGAAAACAACTCATTCGTAAGTACGGAAGATGTTTTATTTGCTTGAAGAAAGGACATGTCAGTAAGAATTGTAATAGTAATGATAAATGCAATGCATGTGGGAAGGCACACCAAAGGTCAATTGTGAAGCCAATGGGACTCTTACAGGTCATATTCAAACCAACCATTCTTTTCTGGGATCTCATTGTGGGATAGCATTACAGACAGCTCAGGCTTTTATTATAGGAGATAAGGGACGTGTTAGGGTCAGAGTGTTGTTTGATTCAAGAAGTCACAAGTCATTTGTGAATAGAAAGATTATACAGGGAGCAGGTATTCAGGCTAGTAGAAAATAATGGATAGAAATCAAGCCTTTTTCTCAAGAGAAGGCTAAAGGTAAGTCGCGAGAGTTGTCAGTTACAAAGGGAGAGAGTGTAAGCATCGAGGCATATAGAGTAGACTGTATATCTCAAATTAGGAATGAACATGTAAAGTAAAGAAAGATGGATTACTCACATTTAAAGGGTCTGTGGTTTTCAGATGTTTGCAAGGATAAGGAAGTTTTAGATATTGAAGTTTTGATTGGAGCAGATTATAATTGGTGGTTTCAGGAAGGCAATGTTGTTTGGGGGCAGGCAGATGAACCAGTTTCTGTGTCTGCTAAGTTAGGTTGGGTGTTGTCCAGCCTCGTGAAAGCGAGAATTGATTTGGATAACATGCACACTCAAGTAAACCTCATTGCGCATAAAAGTTCAGGAAGTTTAAGTTTAGATAAGAATTTCAACCGTATGTGGGATTTTGAAACTTTAGGAATAGCAGATGAATATGACGTTCATAAATCTTTAAGGGATTCTATTATGTTTAATGGTAACTAATACAGGGCCATATTGCCTTGGAAAGAAGGACATAGTTTAGATTACACAAATTACAGCATAAGCTTAAGAAGATTAAAGGTCAGTTAGTACGGCTGAAAAGGTAACCAGAAATTTTAGAAGAGTATGATAAGACAATCATAGATCAATTGAGGAAGGGTATTATAGAACCAGTGATAGAACTGGAGCAAGCTAATAAAATACATTATTTATCGCATCATGCAGTTATTCGCAGGGAAGGAAAACAACTAAGGTAAGAGTTGTTTATAATGCATCGTGTAAAGAGTCACCCAAGGCTTCCTCGCTCAATGACTTCTTGCATGTGGGACCCAAATCAGCACCATTGCTCTTTCATGTTTTGATAAAGTTTAGAGAGAAGAGAGTCGCTTTAGTGGCAGATATTGAAAACGCATTTTTGAATATAGAAGTTGATAGTTTGGACAGGGACTGCCTAAGATTTTTATGGATTGATGACATAAACATCGAGAGAGTGAAACCTGTAGAATACCGATTTTGTAGAGTAGTGTTTGGTGTTAACTGCTCTCCATTTTTGTTGAAGGTAACTCTGCAGTATCATTTAGACTTATTCATAGAGATAGACAAGGAATTTGTTAAAAAACTCAGAGATAGCTTTCATGTTGATGATCTAGTTTCAGGTGAACAATCCAAGAAAAAAGTAATAAGGTTGTATGAGTCAGTAAGTGAGCGATTGGCTGCGGGAAGATTAAGGCTTATGAAATGGCGATGAGAATGTTTTGAAAGAAATAGAAACAAGAGAAAGAAGAATTTTAGAGGAAAGAAGGGCAGAATTTAGTAATTCGAAGTGGTTGATTAGAAAATTTATGCCAAAGCATCAGTTGGGGAAAATAGTATCAGTGGAAGTTTTGAGAAAGTACTAGGATTGGGATGGGAGTGAACAAGTCCAATCACTTTGTATTCAGCCTCTGGAAATTGGCTGAAAGAGCAAAGACAATCATCCCAAGTAAACAAAATATACTAAGTATACTTGCAGGATTATTCGATCCCTTAGTTATTATAAGTCCAGTTGTAGTTTGTGCTAAGTTATTGTTTCAGGAGCTGTGTATTGAGAAATCTGAATGAGATAATGAGCTGGAAGGTGACAAGAAAAACGTTGGGAGAGATGGATAGTAGATTTAGAGAGAGTCAGGGATTTAGTTGTGGCGAGATGTGTGAATGGTAATTTACTTGGTAAGGTAAAGTGTTACTTGCATGGGTACGCAGATGCCAGCCAAAAGGCATACTGTGCGGTCGTATATTTTGTGACAGAGATAAACGGTGCCTACCACGTAGAGTTGCTTACGTCAAAAACAAGGATAAAGCCAATAAAGTTGCAGACAATTCCCGGACTACAAGTGATGCCAGCTGGAATATTAGCACAGTTAATGGACACAGTGAAGTTGGCCATAGAAGGTTACGTTCAATTTAATGGTACATACTGTTTGTTGGACAGTATGACTGCATTGTGCTGGATGGGTAATAGGGGAGAATGGAAACAGTTTGTGCGCCAAAGAGTTAACGAGATTTTAAGATTGAGCAGGAAGGGTAATTGGAAACACTGTCCTGGTGTAGATAACCCTGCGGACTTAGGTTCATGGGGATTTACGGCATTACAATTCAAGGAAAGTAAACTTTTGTGGAAGTCACTGAAGTGGTTGTCAGGTCCCCAGTGTGATTGGCCAATGCCAAAAGAGGTTAAAACTTCAGAAGAAAGTCTTGGGGAAGCCGGAAGACAGTATTGGCTAACACACAAGTGGTTGATAAAGATTGTGTGATAAAATTTGCCAAATTTAGTCAAATTAAAGTTCGCATCGCATTATTTTCCTGCTGTGTTACAAGAACAATTTGTCTTGATTTTGTTGATAGTTTAAGTGCACGTTGTTTTTTGATTGTATGCGAAGATTTACTGCTAAATTGGGAGCAGCCTCGCTAATTGTTTCGGACAAAGCCAAAACATTTAAAGCAACTGAGAAAGCATTGAAGGGGATTTATGGAATTAAGGAGGTAAAATCATGATTGGAAGACAATCAGTTGATATGGAACTTTAATTTGGCGAGGACAACCTGGTTGGGTGGATTTTTTGAAAGAATGGTAGCATTGGTGAAAGGTTGTCTGAGGAAGGTGTTGGGCAACGCTAAATTAAACAAGGAAGAACAGTTAACTATATTAGTTGAGGTACAAGGTACGTTAAACTCTTGACTATTGACTATGTATATGAAGATGAAGTGAATGTAGATGTACTGACTCCTGCGCATCTTATGTTTGGAAGAAGATAAACATCTATTCCAGACGAAAGAACTCAGCATACTATTAACGACGTATTTAGCGAAATTGAGAAAGCATTTTTGGTCCAGGTGAAGGAAGGAATGCTTAACAAGTTTAAGGTAGTGTCATAAGAATGGAAAAGTTAAGGGTAGTTTGTGTCCGAAAGTAGGTAATGTGGTTCTTGTGTTTGAGAAAAGTTTGAAAAGAGGATTTTGGAAAATAGCAAGAATCGAGAGATTGATCAAGGGAAAAGATAATATAGTTAGAGGAGCGGAAGTTAAAGTTGTTAGCAAGGGAAAGCCACTGCACATAAGAAGGCCTCTTCAGAAACTGTATCCCCTAAAGATGGATGCAAAGGTACGTAAAGAAAATTCAGCGTCTTACATGTAGAAAATACAATCATGCTATTCTTCCTCCCCATACTTTTGAACAGGTTTCACAGTTTTTACCTATTATGCAGCTAATGGTCAATAGTTAAAAAGTTTGTATATAGACTTTGATATGATTTCTCATGCATGTTTATTCATACTTTATCTAGATTATTCTTTAGCTAATTTTTTAGGTCGGCTAATGTAGATATAAATCTCGCTTTATTTTTGTAAAATTACCTTTGTTTTAGAAGTAAGACTTCATATCTGTCGATCTCGTCGTCCAAATTAAGCTTGCTTTACTTCTTTACATGTCACATACCTAACAAAAGATGAGAGATTTAATATAAAGAACGAAGTTGAAGAGTAACTCAGGATCTCCTTCAATTTTATAAAACATTAATGACATCTCTGTAGAACATTTAAGTTCTATAGCTACGTGTACATCACTGACTAAGAACAATTGTTATTGAAATAAAAATACATAAATAAGAATATCATACAGAGTACATTATAACATCGAAATGAGTCAAATTCCAAAGGACTACTTTAAGTAATATAAAGTTTAACAAGTTTAAATTCAGGAATAAAAGATCACCTTTCTAAAATAGGATTTGAATGTGAATGATTAAGACACAATTTTTTAAAACTTTAAATCGATTTTTCACTTAGCTAATCATACATTCCATACATGTATATTATTGCAAAGTCAGTTCATATTATATAAAGACCTTTGTTATTGAATAACCCATTGTAAATTATCAATACATTTGAATTATCAACTGCGTGCAATTGTAAGTACTTATCATCAATAAAAAAAACAATACATATAACTTTACAGGATGCAATGAAAGTAAACGTTAACACTGTTAAACTAACATATGATCAAAAGTATAGTTTTGAAAGCTCTGTGTTAAAAAATAGATTTTAAAAATCAACGTTTTTAAAAAATAGATTCGGTCGATAGATTCGTGTAAATACATTCTTCCTGTGTTTAACTTTTGCTTATTTTTTAAATTTTCTTATTTCTAAAAGAAAAGGTTTGTTGTATACAACTATGAACATTTTGCTAGACACACAGAGATTAGTCAAAAGTGTCGTCAGCAAAGAAGGGAGGTGATGCATGGTTGGACATGTGCCCCAACCCCCACCCCCCCTATATAATTTTTTACAAATCTCCCTTTTTTCCATAGACAATTATAGTTTTTAAAGAAAAATTCAGCGTCCTACTTGTAAAAAATGTTCTCATGTTTATCTGCCCCCATACTTTGAACAGGTTTTACTGTCGTTTACCATGCAGCTTATTGTCAATAGTTAGAAAGTTGGTGTATCAAATTAAATATGATTTCTCATGCATGTTTAGCCATACTTTATCGAGATGCTGCTTTAGTTAATTTGTTATGTAAAGTTAGTAATATAGTTTCATAATCTCGCTTTACTTTCGACAAATTACCCACGTTTTAGAAATAAGACTTCATACATGACGACCGTGTAGACATAATTATGTTTGCTTTAGTTCTTTACATGTCAAATACCTTACAAATATGAGAGATTTAATGTAAAGAACGCAACCACATACATATCAGTTTAAGAATGAAGATGAAGAGTGAGTATGGATCTCTTTCAACAAACAGTGTTATAAAACGTTAATGACGTCTATGTGGAACATTCTAGTTCTATAACTAAGTATACATCACTGACTAAAAACAATTGTTATAGAAATAAAAATGCATATATAAGAACCTCATGCAGTGTACATAATGACATTGACATTATTTAAATTCCAAAGGACTACTGCTAAGTTTTATAAAGTTTCATAATTTTTAACTCAGGAATAGAGAATCGTCTATCTAAGACAGGATTTGAATGCCAATGATTGATGCACGATTTTCGCAAGTGTGAATGGATTTTTTTCCTTCATTAATCAAAAATTCCATACATGTATATTCTTGCGTAAGTCAGTTCTTATTTTTAAAGACCTTTGTTATTAAATAAACCGTTGTAACTTATGAAACATGGAAAACATCAATTGCACGCAATTATAATTACTTATGATCATTAAAGACACTGTGGATGCAACAACAAAGGTTGCAATGAAAGTAAACCCTAAAATTAATAAAACATGATGAAAAGTATAAATTTAAAAGCTCACTGTGTTGCATTAATCAACATTTCCCAAAAATAGATTCGGTTGCGTACTTTTTCTGTGTCAATACATTCTTCCTGTGTTCAACATTTGCTTATTTTACAAATGTTCTTACTTTTAAAATGAACGGTTTGCTTATTACAATTAACATCATTTTGTTAGACACACAGTGATTAGTCAAAAATGGCGTCGGCAAAAAATGGAGGTGATGCATGATTGGACATACCATCCCCCCCTACATAAATTTTAACATAATCCCATTTTTTCCACAGACAAATATGCTATTTCAATATCCCATTCCTTTGAAAAGGTTTTGCTTTCCTTTACCATGCAGCTTATTGTGAACAATTAGAAAGTTGGTATATGAATTTAGATATGATTTCTCATGCATATTTAGTCATACTTTATCGAGATGCTGCTTTAGCTAATTTGTTATGTAAAGTTAGTAATATAATTTCATAATCTCGCTTTACTTTCGACAAATTACCTACGTTTTAGAAATAAGACTTCATACATGACGACCGTGTAGACATAATTATGTTTGCTTTAGTTCTTTACATGTCACATACCTTACAAATATGAGAGATTTAATATAAAGAACGCGACCACATGCATATCAATTTAAAAATGATGATCATATTTCATACCTTTTTGTTAAATCAATCTTTTATCCATGTAAGTTTTGTTACATAAACACATTTAAATAGTGAACGAAGATAAAGAGTGAGTCAGGATCTCCTTCAACAAACAGTGTTATAAAACTTTAATAACATCTATGTAGAACATTCTAGTTATATAACTAAGTATACATCACTGACTTAAAACAATTGTTATAGAAACAAAAATAGATAAATAAGAATCTCATGCAGAGTACATAATGACATTGACATTAGTCAAATTCCAAAGGACTACTGCTAAGCTTCATAAAGTTTCATAATTTTTACTTCAGGAATAGAGAATCATCTATCTAAGACAGGATTTGAATGCCAATGATTAATGCACGATTTTCTTAACTGTGAATGGTTTTTTTTCCCTTCATTAATCAAAAATTCCATACATCTATATTATTTCAAAAATCAGTTTATGTTATAAAAAGACCTTTGTTATTGAATAACCCATTGTAAATTATTAATACATTTTATATATCATTTGCACGCAATTGTAAATACTTATGATCAATAAAAAACACTTTACATATAACAGTAAAGGATGCAATTAAAGTAAAATAATTCAGGATCTACTTCAACAAACAGTATTATCAAACAATAATGACATCTATGTCACAGTATGGGGAATATGCAGTAGGTATAGTTCGTGTGCGACTGGCTGCCGTATTATTAATTAGATTACTGGCTGTCGTTAGGCATTTCATTATTCCTATTGGTCAAAAAAAGCAATTGACTGGCTGCCACTATGGTAATCACATGCGTAATAAGATATGTGTGGCACGAAAAATTTCAATAAAGTGGCTCTACTGTATGTTCTTCTATTTTGTGTCTATGTAGAACATCTCAGTTATATAACTATGTATACATCATTGACTAAAAACAATTGTTATAGAAATAAAAATACATAAATAAGAACCTCATGAAGAGTACATAATAACATTGAAATTAGTCAAATTCCAAAGGACTAGTGCTAAATGTAATAAAGTTTCAGAAGTTTTAACTCAGGAGTTGAGGATTAATTATCTAAGACAGGATTTGAAGGTTAATGCTTAAGACACGATTTTCGAAAATGCAAATGTTTTTTTCATTTCATTAATCAAAAATCCATGTAAATAATGATTATCATTAGGCATAACAAAAGTAGCAAAACTGCTTCTTTCAATAAGGACGATTGTTTCTTGGTGCTTCTGTCCGTCTTGGTCGTTCAATTATTGTCCAGTTAGTAGACCTACAGACATTGCTACTCTATAAAAAACACGTTATAAATGTTAGCATTAAAAATGAAGTAAACCTGAAATTAAATATATTGGATACAAAACTTCAATAGCTGATGTCCAAGCTTTGTCCTTTTCAATTTGATCCAGACGACTATGTCGGTGTCTTTATTCTTTATCACCACGCAGTTTTTATTTGTATATAGTTTAATTTTATTGTAACATTTTTATCTTGGAAATTCAACGAATCCTATTGGCAGCATTGCAATTTTCTTTATGAACATTGAATAAAACTAATAAAAAGTAGCGAATGAAAGCCAGCTATTTTCTCACAGGAAGTGACATCTTTCATTGACATTTTCTTAATTTGGGTGTTTTTTATGATTATGGTTCAAATTATCAAAATAGACCATTAGGATCCTTTTTTAAATATCTCATGCAGTTACTCATATAAATTAAATAACACTTATCTACTCAACTTACAAACCACAAGACATAGATCATGTTTTTCCTCTCGCCTGTTTTCCATCTTCGTAGATTATAGTCCAGTCACATTGATGTTAATGTTCACACGTACATATGCATTTATGCAATGTCCATTCAATATTTTTATACCAATCCATACACGAAGTAACTGACATCATTAACCAATAAAGTGGCTAATGATATTATGAATCGCCATTTTGATAGATTACTATATACGATGCACTCCTATGGTAACTTCAAGCGACGGAAAAGGGATCACTTCAATACCCCATTTATATCGTCAATCAAAGAATGCTTAGTGCAGAGTTGATCTTTCATTGTGAGATGACCACCTTCAGGTGGGCTCATATATAAATGAGGCCCATCATCATTATATGAACAAGCAACTGACATCAACAAAGAATCCAAAATAGAAATGAACATTTTTGGCCATAAATCATCATGACACATGAGTAATGACAAACTAGTAAGAGTAATTGAAGTGAATGGCACAGGTGGTAAATGGACTTTCACAACTCCGTCCACTTGGGATCTACAATATAAGCTAGAAAACATGAACACACATGCCCAAGATTTCATGATGAATATCTCTGCATATGATGTTAGTTTGCGTTTTTAAATTCTTAATCAGATTAATTGAGAATGAGCAAATTGTAATATGTTTTCTGTTCGACTATCCAAATGGTAGAACATTCACCAACATTGCACGAATAGCTTTAGTCGGTTAAGTTTGAAAGATGTAACAAGTTTCAAACGATCAAAGGTTAACATCGTTACAAAAGTATTTTACACTGAAAGCTTTCATATTACGAGGCCTACCATTAAGACTAGTTGATTATTCTATGCAACTCATACTTCAGTTATCCGTCAGTAAAAAGACAGCAACTCACCTTTCTTTCTAAAACGTTAAAGTGACTATTTTCCGTTGTTAACATTTGTTTAATTTACGTCATGACTGAAAGTATTATTGTGATTGGCTCTATAGGAGCTTTTTACATTTCACAAAGACAATAAGTAATCCTTCTATGTATTTGAAAACAATTCATTAGAATCTACAATTTTTTTTTGCGTTTTAATGTCGTTATGCAAAGCAAAGATACATGATGTTGTAGGTTAAGATTCATAAGACGATAAAGAATTTATAAACTAGACTTCAATTTTGTCCGAATATTCATTGAATCTTGCAGTCATATGTTGCTAAGTTAAGGTTAGGAGATAATTTAAGGTCGTTCTGTTTCCCTCGAGGTTCTACTACTAAAAATATAGTAGAGAGTCGTAGAAAAACGAGCAAAAAAACAATTACGGCTCTCATTCATTGCAAGTCTACACCTTAATCTATGAAAACTGCACTTCTATGCACTCAACCACATAGTACATTGGAGACAGATAGCAAATTTAGTGTATTTATATTCCTTACATATATTCAGTTGTAACTAATGTGACATTAAAGAAACAAACAAAAAATCAGTAGCATTAATAAAAACCATTGAGATTTTCACAAGAACAATAGAAATAAATCCAAAAACAAATTATCATTTATTGTCAGTTTAGTCACTTACATTTGTTTCCAGCCGTAGGATCTATTTTCATACATGATATCGAAACAAGTAGCTACGTGTGTAACACATTTCATAAGGGTTTTCCTCTTTCAAATTTCTTTTTGCTGCTGCCATCAACATTTAGGACGTGTTACTGATAGTATATATCAGTACATCGTGGCTTTCAAATGTTTAAATATGTGCGGTATGTCCTTGTTCCGTAGCATTCAGATGTTGGCGGTCTTGATTTTTTAAAAACAGGTTTAAATACATTTTTAATCAAATGAGACGTGTTTCGATAACTTATGATCGAGGAGAGTTGAAGGCAACAACTTTATTTAGCATGGCACAATCACAAATCGTTATACTTCTCGTCTATGTGTAAAGTTTTGTTCCATCTCATATGAACAACATCTGCCTTCCATGACGCCTTGTGGTTTATATGTGGCTTGAAGTGAATAGTATCTTTATAATTAGTGTTGAGCATGTCGTTATATGTATTTGTTCCACATGATTTTTTAACCCTCTGGGAGCCGTGCCTTTTCAAAAGTTCATACACATCTCGTTTCGTGATTGTTGCCTGTGAGCAGTAACGGCCTCTAGAGGGTTGAACTCATTGTTTGTTCTTGAACAAATTACCGGGTATCTATCAAATCTAATTTTTAAAAACAAAACGTACTGTTGCCAAACAAAAGAACTATGCTCTCCCTTCATTAATATACGTGAAATGCTAGTAACAATTGACCATTTTTCAGTGATTTTACGCCAATCATTTATTAATTAAATTATTCAGCCTATTAAATAACGCTAATATCACAGAATAAGAATATACAGAAGGTCACTTGTGTCGGAACCTGATGTTTTTTATTCTCGCGCATGTCGTGCCGTGCATGGTGGCCGCCATTAGAACAGCCAGTTGATTTGGGTTTTTGACTTTTTCCCAACCTTCAAAATGATCCGAAGTCATTCCTAAAGTCAAAATATTCTCGAATTCATTTTTAAGTATTGATGTCATGTAATTTTAATGGTTGGAAACCAGTAACAAACCCTAATCAACTGGCTGGAATAATGGCCGACATGAGGACACGTTGAACACCTGAGTGACCCTTCTGTATCGTCATTATTCTGTGCTAATATTATGATTTTGGGCTTGAAGACGTTGGTGACGCCAATGAGAACGCCCTTAAACCATTCTCAGAACCTTAACTTATCAAGATAGGACTGCAAGATTTAATGAAGATTTGGTCAAAATTAAAGTCTAGTTTTTAAATTCGTTAAGGTCTTATAAATCCTAACCTACTGTACAACATGCATCGTTATTTTTGCATAACGACATTGAAACGCAAAAGAAACGTAAGATTCTAGCGATTTTTTATTTAAACGTGTTGATTGTGGTCAAGACGTGGTCTCGTTATATTCACAACTAAAGATAGAAAGATTTGGTCACAAAATCCTAGTTTGAAGATGATTTCTTTTGTTTGTATTCAAATTGTAAAAATTGACCACCGTGATCCTTCATAATAACCTCATATTAATGGAATCAAAATTTAACACATATGAACTCATTTAAGTTCTATAAAACTGGATCATGTTTTTTCATTCTCCTCTTTTGCATTTGCCTCTTTTCATCTTTAGTCAGTTATAGTCAGTTTTCACATTCCAATGTCAATGTTCACACATACAAATGACGCTATACAATGTTATTTTAATAACTTTATAGTATCTATTAAGGCGTAACCTCCATATTTAACCCATACAGTACAGATATCACGGACCATCCTTTCTGAACATATTTGCCGCTTTAAATTTAAACTATTAGTGGTGAATAGTAAAACCATTCACATTACAAAGATTATAACCAGACCTGTTGTTTTCTTCCGTAAATTTCTTACTTCGCCAGTAAATTCATAATACTTACATTACATCTCTATAAAGTGAAATGAACATGACTTACGTTAAAGCACAGAATAGGAAATGAACAGGAAGCCAACTCTGGGGTACAATGTGTCACAGATTTTCTATGCGCTTACGTCAGATCCGCCATTACTCTGACAAGTACTGCGGTTGCTAACTACTAAATTATACAGTACAATGGAATATTTGTGTAAGAAAATCGCGCTTTAAAAGACAAATTGGCGGTATTTACATTGTATTTTGAAGTTCTGATAATTAGAACGCCGATTTCTAAACTTAACTTTCACAATGTGTAAATTAATGTTCGCACAATACAATTATATACAAATTTCTTAGCCAGTGCTTGCCAGAGTAATGGCGGCCGTCTAATTTCTAGCATGCGCAATAAGACATGCGCGAGGACACTGACTTCAAAGGCTCAGACACTAAATTATCCTTCTGTTCATTTCCTATTCTGTGGTTGTAGTAAACACATACGAATTGAAATACTTTAACACTTCTGAAATTAAGTAAGGGTTAGAGCATGATTACATGTGTTCTATGGGATTAAGAGTCCGAGCATTAGATAGAAATTCACGACGGCGCAGCCAGAGTTTGTTAGCCGCGTCTACACGTATCTGAATTCATTTGTATCCGCAAACATTTTGTTCTGGATTCAAAACTTTACGCGTCCACCCGTATGCGAATTTGATGCGTTTTTGTGTGTCCACACGTAGCTGCGAAAACGATACAAACACCAATTATTGCTTACAGAGCATGCGCTTTAACGAATAATGAGCTGGCTATAAAATGTAGAACTATCCGACAAAAACTACTGCTTCAAGTTCATCAAAGGTAAGAATGAAGCTTTTATTTGGACAGATGATAAAGTGAACCTTTTATTAAGTGTCGTTTTAGAATATAAAATAGCGAAAATGTTTAAAGACGCATTTTTTTCATTGAAAGGAGCCGTATCAAAACTGCTCGCTCTTTTTTCATAATTCTTTTGATTATTTAAGACGGCAATAGTAAACTGCATAAACGCAACAATGCTCGAAAACAGCGCATTTAAAATAAAAGGAATCACTTTACGCACCATTTTAATCCATAGGATAATGCATGATAAATGTGGATTGGTCAGCGTTTTTAAATCATTCCGGTTACAGTGCGTCTAAACGTGTTCGGATTCAATGCGTTTTCAAAAGTTTCCACTCTGGACAACGTTTTTAAAAGTTTGCGGTTAAAGCATGCGTTTTCCAGTGCCTTTTTCAACTACATATCTTGGGGAATTTTCCCTCAGAGAAAGGATTTGACCCCCCCCTTAGTAACGTCATTTCGGCCCCGAAGTGTAAGGCAGTATTGTTCAGAATTGCTGTCAGATATTCTCTTTATTTACTCGAAAAGGAGATTATGCCCTTTCATAGCTTCCTTCACAGCCATCTACCATCTTGTAAGTAATTCATAAAGTTATTCAATTTTAAAATAGCAAATTTTGCGATTGATTTCATGCAAATAATCCAATAAAATTCAAGCCTAACGTTTTCGCCCGACGGTTCATTGATAAGTTGATAACGATATTTTTTCGCTACGCTTTTGTGGCAAATTCTGGTTTTTCGAATATTGTGTAGGATTGTTCATTGAATATGTCCTGCAAAATTTGGCAATGTCTATGAATATGGAAAGCCATATTATTGAGACTTTACAAAATGGAGAGAAGAGAAAAAATGTTTCTGATAAAAGTAATAAAAGCAAAAATTAAGTTGGAAAAGTTGACAAGTTATTTTTCTTGTGGTTCCTAAATCTACGGATATACAGAAGCAAAGCTGAAGTTAAAAAATTTTTCTTTAGAATTTGGGCATTTGCCAAACCTCAAGGCCACAATTTTTGTTGTGCCGTTTTTCCTCTTTCGCCCGCCAAGTGAAAATTTTATAAAAAAGGTACTGGCTTTTTTGCTGGATATGTGTGGACGATAAGCGTAACTGCAACAAAATAGTTGCGAATACGAACGAATTCGGATACGTGTGGACGGGGCCTAAGATGCCTTGTTTTCATTTAAGTGATTATCAGTTAGTAATGATTGTTTCAGTGTAAGACAAGTAATTAAAATTCAAAAATGAAAAGATTAATGTCCTTATGCAGTAGTTTTAACGTCGTTTATTTTAATCTGTGCACTTAAAGACATGAGTGAATTTAGTGAGTTGGACTTGTTAGAATGCCAGATTGCAAATGCACTTCAACCTCATTCTGCAGTCGACGTTTCAAGTCCAAAGAAAGCGAAGGTAGACGAGGAGAAACAAAAATGTGGTAGCACCAAAAATACACAAGAGACAAAGACTTTCGGTTTTTGAACATGGGAAACACGTTTATCGTTTCATTTTAAGTGATAGAGTACATGTGTTCGTTATCAATTTTGAGTGCAATATTAAGTTTTTCTGATTTGTTTGTAAGAGTTATTTTCTTTTTAAATGTGTGCAATATGAATCTGTTTATTTCACAAAAATGTGTTATAAACGCCTTAAATTTTATCTGTTTGTTAGATATTTGTATATGCACTGTAGAGTTACTACAGTCGTTACTATTTTCTATTTAGAGAATACGAATAAGGAAATGATATGCAGGCTGTAAATGTTTGATTTAGTTAGGACATTGATCATTTGAGGGGTGGGGTTGACTTGGAGGGTGGGGCCTTTGCCCCTCAATCCGTTTGTTAATATAGGTACTGTGATTTACCAAACGATATTTGAAAAGTTCCCGGCGCTTATTGTGAAGCTATATTGCTTTGCCATATAGCCTACAGGGTGTATAAAGAACTAAACAGTTTGGAAAACGTCTCCAAAGTTATCAGCGTACAAGAATCTTGCATAAATCTTGCATAAATCTTGAATGGAAATAGTTGACCTTCCAATGGTTTATCTGACAGAAAAATTTTGGCAAGTAATAACTATTTTTATTCAAAGTGAAAAGTATGTTCACGAAAATAGGGTTAAAATATGACTCGTGCTCAAGGTAAAAACTAAGTAAGTTTTTGGAAATTTGGCTTGTGTCAGGTCATATAAGTAAAGAACATTTTCAAATCTTGAGCAAGTTTGACGTAAATAATATTAAATATATAATTTTATTTTAACTATGTTAATAGACCTTTTCAAGGTTATCGCAGCCATATTGCAGGGGGTGCAAAAACATTGGGCCGAGCGCGCGGTCACGCATGGCGTCCATATAAATTACTAATAAATGCGCAAAAATTACCCTTATACATATTGGCCATTTCTTTCAAATATATTTCTCAAACTCGTCCATTTTAATGGTTGAATTATTATTTGCAATCTTTTATACACGTGAGTCCAATTTTGTGGTAATCAAAAAGCGGAAAGTTAAAGAAAACATTTGTTTTCTTTGAACAACTTGACCGTCGTTTGAGCGATGTTCTTGAGTTCGCAACACACGCACATGTCTACAGCAAAGTCAACAAGTATCACGAGGAACTATTATACGGCAAACTTTTATTAGTATTTCCAATTATTTGTAAAGTGACATTGCTATTTTTATTATTATGTATTGCGACTAAACAGCCAGAAGAAGAAATAACCAAGTATTCAAATACACACTTAAAACTGTTAGTTGATGGCAGGCCGGATGAAACCTTACATCATACTCTCTCGTCAACTGTTCAAATTCCAAAGGGACAGGGAGTAAAGACGCCTCAGATTTTGCTGGATTTCCATCAAAACTTGAATAAGAATCCTCGGTGTCATAGGCTTGATGAGGACGCTTTGATGTCGTCCATGTTTCTCTTCCTTTATGTTTAAGCGGAGTCCTCGATTGCTCGTACTCTGATAGCGTAATAAAAACTGAAGGATAATCCGTTCAGCGATTATTTGAGGTTCTTCCCAAGGGAAAATAATTTGAGCAAATGAAAGTACCTTGTGCACCAGGCTTTGGGTTAAAGTCATCGGCTCTGCTGTTTGCAATTTGTTTTCGCCAAATTTCAGCAAGTGCTTGATCTTTGGGCCACTTATGAAAAACTAACTT
The DNA here is from genome assembly GCF_021976095.1 of Xenia sp. Carnegie-2017. Lineage (NCBI taxonomy): Eukaryota > Metazoa > Cnidaria > Anthozoa > Malacalcyonacea > Xeniidae > Xenia > Xenia sp. Carnegie-2017. Next base: position 2,489,880 of record NW_025813486.1, read on the forward strand.
TTCTACGTGAGACCTCTTAACTTGATAATCAGGATAGCGTTTATCATTATCGCAATATCTAACTGCACAACGCGCATTTTTTACCATTCGGCTATGACTGCTCACGGCTACTCGGCTAGTTTAGGGTTTAGTTCGTTTGACTTGGCTTATGAGTTCCGCACATTTGCGAACTCAAGAACATCGCTGAAACGACAGTGAAGTTGTTCAAAGAAAACAAATGTTTTCTTTAACTTTGCGCTTTTTGATTACCACAAAATTGGACTCACATGTATAAAAGATCGCAAATAATAATTCGACTATTAAAATGGACGAGTTTGAGAAATATTTTTGAAAGAAATGGCCAATATGTATAAGGGTAATTTTTGCGCATTTATTAGTAATTTATATGGACGCCATGCGTGACCGCGCGCTCGGCCCAATGTTTTTGCACCCCCTGCAATATGGCTACGATAACCTTGAAAAGGTCTATTAAATCTACTTCATTCAGTAGCTGTATAATTGCAGGGTACCAATATGTACGCATAGCGTACCTATTTTGTTAAATTGCAGTGTTTTGGGAGCTAAACCCAAACGCCAAGAAATGGAAAAAAAACGTGAATATTCATGATAACTACGATAAATAATGTTATGAGAAATGGCTTCGCTTGGCCCCAAATGTGTACACTGTTTTTTTTTCAAAACAAAACGAAATGTGAGGGAAAACCGGTGGATCTGGTAAAAAACCCTCCAATTAAAGAAAAGATCGAAAATTTAGAAAAATTTCCTCAAATTTTTGTTGTTTCAAGATGTTTCATATTTTTGTTGTTTCCAATGATCCCGATGATCTACTTTAACATGCAGCGTAGTCGGAACGTACATCGTTCATATAAAAAATTTAAATTTACAGAGCGACAAAAAAGTGGGCTGACTACCCTATTAAACACAGTGAATGTTTTGTGCTGGAATAAAAGAAACGCAGTCTTTGGTAAAGAATAAAAAATGAAAGAGCGCAGAGTGCTAACAGAAATTTTAATACATAGATGAAAAATGAAAACTAAAAGCAGCCCATATATAAATCATGTGAAAAAATTATTCAGTCTGTACGACCTGACCATTCACCTGCCAATAACAATGAAAAATGAAATGACCAAAGTGACGTCATGACTTGCATAAAAATCATATTTGATGTCTACTAGATTTCATTACATTTAAAATTTCTACATTGCTTCATTAAAAACCTTCAATAATAGCTGGCTTTCACTCGTGTGTTTTGTCAGAATATTTAACAATTGTGAAAATTTATTTTTACGTAAATTTTTAACGGTTGATTTTGAAAATGTGCTATACTGGTGAACATTATGCATAACTAAAGTCGCAAGTGTGAATCTTTCAGCAAGGACGCTTGCTTCGGACTGCTTCTTTCTGACTTGCTCGACTCATTCATTGTCCAGTTAGTAGGTCTAGAAACATAGCGCTACTCTATAAAAAACACGTTATAAATGTCAGCAAACTTAAATATATCGAAAAGAACAAAACTTAAATATCTGATTTTCAAACGCTTTCGTGGTCATTCCAATTCAGGTGAATTTGTAGGTCTCTTCCTTTTTCCTCACCGCACAGTTTTTAATTGTATATCATAGAAATTTGTTGTAACATTTTTATTTTAGAATTTAATGAACCCTATTTTTGCACTATGGCAATTTTCTTTACAACCGTTTCATGTAATTAGAAAAGGTAGCAAGTGAAAGCCAGCTATTTTCTCAAAGCAAGTGACATCTTTTATTGACATTTTTCCCTAATTTGGGTGTTTTTCACAATTAAGGTTCAAATTATAAAAATAGACCATCAGGATCCTTTTTTAACTATCTTATGCAGTTACTCATACAGCACGTATCAACACAACTTACAAACCACAAGACATGGATCGTGTTTTTCCATTCGCTTGTTTTCCATCTTTGTAGAATAGTCCAATCACTTCAATGTTAATGTTCATACGTACATATGCCGTTATGAGATGTCCATTCAATATGTTTATACCATTTCATACACGAAGTAACCGACATCATTAACCAATAAAGTAGCTCCTAAATCATGAACCGCCATTTCTATCGAATACAATTTACAATGCACTCTTATGGGAACTTCGAGCGAAGGAAAAGGGACCACTTGAATACTCCAGTTATATTATCACTCAAAGAATGCTTAGTGCAGAGTTGATCTTCTGTGAGTATCAGTTGACCACCTTTAGTGGGTTCGTATAACAATGGGGCCCATCATCATTATATGAACAAACAACTGACATCAAGAAAGAAACCAAACTACAGATAAACATTCTTGGCCATGAATCACCATGACACATAAGTAATAACAAACTAGTAAGAGTAATCGAAGTGAATGACACAGGAGATAAAGGGAATTTCACAACTCCATCCATGTGGGATCTACAATATAAGAAAATACGAAACATATGTATGAGATTTCATGATGAATAACTCTAAATAAGACGATAGTTTGCGTTTTTAAATTCTTAATCAGATATATTGAGAATAAGAAAATTGTAATATGTTTTCTGCTAGACTATCCAAATGGTAGAACATTCACCTACATTGCACAAATAGCTTTAGTGAGTTGAGTTTGAACGATGCAACAAGAAATTTCAAACGATCAAAGCATTTTACAGTGAAAGCTTTTATATTTGGAATTCGATGACAACACTAAGACTAGTTGATTATTCGAAGTAACTCATACCTACTTCCTCAGTAATAAAACAGAATTTACCTTTCTTTCTTCAAAGTTAAAGTGACTAATTTTCCGTTGAAGTTGAAGTTAAAACACACGAATTTAAATATGTTAATATTTCTTTAATTGACGTCATGACTAAACATTTTTAATTTGACTGTCCCCTTTTGGAGCTTGTAACCTTTCATAAAGACAATAAGTAATCCTTCAATGCGTTAAAATAATAAACTCATAAAAATTTTCAAGTATTTTGCGTTTTAATGTCGTTATGCAAAGTAACGAAACATAATGTGGTAGGGTAAGATTAATGACACGATTATGAATTTAGAAAGTACACTTTAATTTTGTCCAAGTATTCATTGAATCTTGCAGTACTCTACCTTAGGAGAAGATTTAAAGGCATTCTCTTTGCCACGAGGTTTCTCAACTGCTAAAAATATCGCAGGGAGTCGCAAAAATTTGAGCAAGACAATTACGGCTCTCCTTCATTGCAAGTATACACCACAATCTGTGAAAACTGTACTTTTGTGCACTCAACCACATCGTGTGTTCGAGACAGATGGCAAATTTAGTGTATTTGTATTCATTGAATAGTAATGACCAATGTCACATTGAAAAATCAAACCAAAAATCAGTAGCATCAATAAAAACCATTGAGATTTTTACGAGAACAATAGAGATAAATCAAAAAGCAAATAAACATTTATAAACTGACTAAATATAGCGAGGATCTTATAGGTGCATGTATGTAAAAACCATCTGTAACAGCTCGAAATATTGTCTGATAAACAGCCATCCACATAAATTCGCTGTTTCGACAATACCTTCGTTGACAGTTTAGAAATTTCGGTAATATTGCTTGTGCTTTCGTAAGACATATTTCTCAAATGTGTAAGTTCTATATTTAGATGATTTGTCAGTTTGTTTGATAGCATTATGAAACGTGCAGAAAAGTTATCGACATATTCTAAGGCTCCTTGGAAGAAGTTCAACCCCTTTTTAGCTATTTTGTGACTTAAATCTTACTTTTGTACCCATTACAGTGTTGTTATTTTGGCTGCCAAATTTATTAGATTTCAGAGCAAGTAAATATTGTAACATTTAGGTAAACGTTCATTCACCATTTCTTTTTGCAAACATAAGTTAATATTCAATATCATGACAGTAAGAACAAATGATTCAATGGAAAATTGCTTTAACAACTAATAATCGACATAATCACAGTTGCAGTGTGCCGCCAGAACGATTTTGGCGGGAGGAAAAATCCATGAATGCATAATGCATATGATAATTTGCTAAAAACAATAAATTTCAAAAGCAACTTTATACAGCATATCCAATATATATGAATATTCTCCTTCCCCTCAAATATCGTTCAGGCGACGCCATAGCACAGTTTAATATCTTTATAGCATATTCTGATAAGACGAATCATATAACTTAACAGGAAAAATACATAGTTATTGGACTTGAAACATCTTGTAAGTTGTTAAAAATGTTCAAGCCAAACATGTAACACACATCAGTATTAAAACAAAGTGCAATTCAAATAAGTTCACCTAAGAAAGTGTTTTTTTCGCTTTGTATGCACAGATATGAAAGGCATGTGGTTGGTACCTTAAGCTTTACACAAAGTTGTCCATATTTGAATCACAAGTTTGCCATTTCTCAATGATGTCAGATAAAGTGTTTGTAGCAATAAAAGATGGTTTTATAAACCTAAATTAAATGAGAAAATGTGTTAATAAACAGTTCATATAGAATACTTAAACTACTCAAAGTTGATAAATATTCAATTTTAAAATAAATTTGTTTAATAAGGCGTAAATGTGATTTAATACATCATAAAGTAAAAGAATTAACACATATATTTAATAAATAGACTGTCTTCATTTAACAACTAATAATTTCTACCAGGTATTTAACTACTTTAACATACAAACACATCATTGTAAACATACTTAGCTTCAAATGACAGTGATTTGTTTTTAGTAAGCAATTGTTGTTGTTTAAATTTGTAACTTTGTTTGATTGATCTACAACTACAGTATAACAAGTTGCTAAGGGTTATCTATAATATAAAATTTATGGTATTAGGAAAGGGATGCTTGAACAGTGGGGGGGAGTGGGCTTGGGGGAGCTGAAGTTATTATTTTGAAGATTTTATTTAAAACATTACAGTGTTAACATTAGTTATCGAAGACTTAGCCTTTGCACTTCATACGTTGCTTCGCTGTAGGGTAAGACTAAATTTATAAAAAGTGTATAAATGACTTAACAGTTGGCGAACAATTAAAGTCAAATTTATACAACGCGTAAACACGCATGATAATTCTTTGTTTTATGTCTTACAAACCTTCAACTGGTCGACGGTTGAAACTTTCAGGTTTTGGTATTTAACGTTCTGGAAGTTGTATGAATAGATTGTCATGAAAAACAAAAAATGAAAGCAAAGACGCATTAAATTGAGCACAATCGACATTGATAATGTTATGTCGTGACAATATACAAAGATGAACAAAACTATTTTGCTGCATTGTAAAGTATGAACTTATATTTAATAAGTGACGCTGTATATTTTAATGCAAAGATACACCGATTTCATCATTAAAATAATGGTATTTCTGCTTCTAAACGATCTAAATATTTAACCATTCAATGATAACATGATTACAATTGCAATTTCAAGTAAGTTTGCTTCGTCAAGCACTAATATAATAACACATATTTTACAAATATAACAACTGAACCGAACGACTAATAACAGCTATAATAAACAATTTAACTTCCTTCTATACAGACATATCAACACACACATACCTTATTCATCAATTTTTTTCTTTTATAGAAAAATATCATTAAGTTGCATGGATAGACTTAATAGAAAAACATACTATAGACAGGTAATGTTACTCTTTACAGGATTCGTGTTGTTTATTCCATGCTTGTTCCTCGTTATTAAGTTTGAACTTTATAGCTTTTACAACATCTTCTTCTATAATCTGGCGTGGCATATTTGAATACTTCACACTCGTTGCATGCTCTAGAAAAAAAGATAGAGGAATAATGTCCACCTCAACTCTAAAGGATATTTTCTGATGGATCATAAGGTGGGAAGTCAGCAAAGACAAAAGCTAATAAACTTGACTAGGTCTTCAATACAAACACAAAGTATCAAAACAAAATAGTAGTTCACAACAGTAAGTTTAAAATATTAAAAGATACATTAAATTGTTGAGTCATGCTCATAAACCACAGTACATGTTAAGGAAATAGTTCGTGCGTAGTTTGGTTTACCAATGTATCCGTTCCCACACGGCTAACAGCCAAGGAACAGTTATTGATGTTAGTTAAATTTCCTTATGTACCATATATAGCTAAAATAGAGGAACTATACCGACCAATAATAATATTTGTTATTTGTAATAAAGACTATAAATACTGCTTTGTAAGATAATAAAAATCAGTTCGATCATTAAGTTCACTCATGCTTGTTACTGAAGATATAGAGTATATTACGAAAAGAGATATGGTGAGTAACTTGAACTCAACATAAATTTTCATTATTACCACTTATTGTCCCATACAAGACATGGCACAGAGGATGTTTGAACAATATACTATGTCTGCATAGGAGAACATGTAAAAATAGATGTTTACGGCAGGTCAAACGTGCTCGAAAATGCAGAGTCTAAATATTTATACTGAAAAAGTCCTTGAAATGTTTAAAAATGCCTTTCAACAGTTCTCCGACACAAATAACCATATATCTACTTACAAATTAAAGAGGTAGTGTATATGGAATCAAGCCGAGGCTTGACCTGACCATTTTTCCCTTTTTGGCCCTTGTAGCTGTGGGTAGCCATGTGTTCATGGGATAAGGTTGCCCCCATTAAGTTAGCAACATATGATCCAACTTTCTTCGCAACGATTCTTTTAAGGACATGCATTTTGACAACCAAATTTGGTCCCAAAGTGACCTGAAATAAATTGAAGAATAACAGCATGTGAAATTTATATTACTGGAGTTCCAAATGTTCCATCTCCAATTAAATGGAGCTATTTTATTTACTCAAAGTGTTCATGAAAAAGCAACCCTCAGTTACGATTCTAACACAAACGTAAATAATTTAAAAAGGATTGCTGCACATTACAACTTGAATTATGTCCATTTGATAAGTCAGTGTTACATAATTAATTTATTCTAATAGATCAGTTTTAATTGCATGTCCGTTTATCAACCAAATCTAATGCTTAGTACCATTTAAAGCTAGGTACAGACAAAACACACCATTTCGGGGAGAGAAGTATCTTCAGTTGTTGCATTTGAGCAATCCAGAGGGCTTTCTTCCATAGTTTAGTTGGTTTCATTTGATAGCCCATTGATAGAGCTCTTAAACACAGCAGTTGTTATGGGGGAAGGGTTTTCTTCTGGAAGATTTGAAAGGTTTGAGTAAGAGCTACTTCTCCCAGATAAAGCTGGGGTGAATCTATTCTCCACCACAAGCAAACCTTCAATGGGTGACAAAGATGTGGTGGATGGGGTGGACGGGGATTTACTGAGGGAAGTTCTGGTCAAAAATGATCTTTGTGGAAGTTACCTGGCGGAATCTTCCAAGGTACACACATATCCTCATTACTTTTTTAATGAAGTTCTAAATCTATAAATTTAAAACGATATATCATAACCTTCTAAAGGTTGATGACACTACGTAATATTGAGTTGTTGTTTCTCACCCAAACACTAAATTTCAAATCCAAAATATACTGAATAGAACAAGCAATTTACAAATTTCTCCATTTTGGAAGACAAAAGTGAAAAGCAGAGAAAGCATTGATTTGAAAATACAAATGAAGTAAATTTTCCTCAAGCTCACCATTGTCATTGTCAATTTGCTTATTAAGTCTTTTGATCTGATTTTCCAGCATTCTTACCCTCTCTTTGAGTTCCAAGGCTTCTTTTTTATACTTGCATTTATCATTGCAAAATGCACTACCTTCATCTGACTGACTCTCCTAAATAATCAACAAGAACTTAGGCAATATTCAACAATATTTTCTTTTTAGTACCAACTAATAAGGTGTACTTTACTAACAACAAGTACAATATATTATAATGATAAATCTCAATTTTTTAATTTCATAAGCCCCACTGGTTGAAAATTCTTTTGTATGATTGCCCGATACAAGCCTTACACTGTACAGTGTTTGCATTTTAAAAGATTTTTCACTTAGAAACTAGAAATGAATTTCAAATTAACAGCATTTTATGATTAACGGGAACATATCCTACAGTATTAACTTTTTTAGCATTTAAACAAACAACATCCAAATTTTATTCTGAAAAATGACCTTAATTCCCTAGCATTCCTCATTAATAATAAAATTGCATAATTTAGAGATAAGAATAATTAGTTTTATCATTGTGTATAGTACATACCTTGGTTAATAACTCTTTTATAAGTGAAGCAAGGCTGGCTGAGCAGCAAGCCTCTGTTTTCTTTGACCTGGATGCCTTTAGCTTTTTAGGAATACTGTGCTCCTGATGGTAACAAGAACAACAATACAAAATTTTATACATGTTGTTTGAAAAGTTTGTTATTAGCTACTACTTCTCATTTAAATTCTTAGGCTCATAGCCTTGTTCAGCAATGCAGACCTTTGAACATAGAATTAGTAGCTAATACATTTGAATCATGAATACCATATGGAGTACTTAACAAATTTCCATGAATGCATCATCACATTAGTGACATGAGTGCTAACTATAGATGATGGCAGCAATAATTGAGAAACATGCAGTAAACACCATATAAACAAAATGTGGTCAATATAATATTTCGGGCAACTCACCACATCATCTGATTCACTCACTTTTAATTGTAAACTTTGCTTTGTGAATTTTTTTGCGAGACCCTTTGCCAGTATTTATAGAGAAAGTTTCTTCTTTTCTCATTGTCTTGAGCAAATAATCTTTACTATCTGTTTATACAAAATAATAGATGACTATTTAATAACTATTAAAAAATAATAATTTTCAATAGGAGCAGTAGCATGCCTGAAATTATAAGGAAACGACCTTATGCAAAGTTTGGCCTAATGTATTACTACATGTATTTAAGAGCAAACAAGTTAAAATCTGGGAAATAGACACATCATTATTGTCAATATTGTAATTGAACTATTCCTATCTAGAAGAAAGAACAACATTCAAGCAAAGGCTTTTTATCAGAAAGTATTTCCCTCCTAAAAAAGCAGTAAGTTGAATTGATAACAGCAACCTTCATATCAACTATGACAATTTCTACAAACAAGACAGAGAAATAAACAAATAGATTTTCACACAGAAATTTACAGATATATAGCAAAGCTAAGATGTTTCATAAAAGAAATGATAACAAAGAGAAAGAGCTTCATGCACTAGCAATTAGCTTTTTGGCTGAATTATACAAGCTTTTACAAATTTTACAAAAAATTCTACAACAGACTAAAAATACTAACCTGAAACCTCTATTATCTCTGCAGGAAATTCCCTCGACTTGCCGTTTCCCTTTGTTTTTCCATCGCTCCACATGACTAATGTTTTGAATCCTTTAAGTTCATCTTTGTCTTTCGACATATTTTCATCCTAAAAAATGATGTTAGAATATGGAATGATATCCCATGTATTTTCGTTGTAAAAATTCACCAATGCAAACGCCATATTTTCCAATATTATCGCTAAAAAAGCTTTTTCAACTCTTAACGTATCTTTGATACTAGCAACATGTTAATCAGATTAAAGATCATGGAATCGGGTAAAGATTAAGGATTACAGTCCCAGTCTCCCAACGCTCTCGTCTAAATCTAAACAGAATAGTTTGAAACAATATTGACACAAAGCAAAGAAAAGATTTTTGTTTTTATAAGTTGAGGTAAGCCTGGTGTTTTCCGCGTTTCAAAAATCCATGTTAAACGTTCATGAAAATACCCTGAAGTAAACATTAAAAATGGCTTATAAATATACGGTCGAATTATCCTAGAAATACGAAGCAGTTATGGTTCTCAGTGGAGTGGGGGGGATGCTCTAGGTTATAAAAATGGTTTGTGGGAATTCTGTTACAGTGGTACTCAAATTCATGAAGAACTAGAAAAACTCGGAGGACTTGATAAAATTGACATTAAAGGATGGAGGGTTAGTGACGACACTGTACTACACATTGCTACAGCAGAAGCGTTGGTTTCTGAATGGACAACAACGGAAGAGTTATTGTGCATTATGGTTACAAAGTACAAGAAGACATGTGCTGAGGATATGTGGGAAAGAGCTCCTGGTCAGACCACAACAAACGCATGTTTCATGTTACAACCTCTTGAGGAAAAAGGTTACATTATACCCTTTAATGAATGAGGTGGCGGATGTGGTGCAGCTATGAGATCCATGTGTATAGGTTTGATGTTTCCTTGTGAAGATCAAATTGAAATGTTAATTGAAATTGCTGTTGAAAGTGGAAGGATGACTCATAATCACCCCACAGGTATTCACCTTTCATAATAAAGCAACGATTTCAGATCATGTATCAATTATCAAGTCACTAATGTCTAGTGTTCTGTCTATCGACAAGTGTTGCTTTGTATAAAGTTTGCTAGGTTTTCTTGTTATCTGCATTGCTTTTCATTTTGACAAATCTTTATAGTAATTTAGCTTTTCAATCCTTTTGCTTTTCTTAGATGTTTTACCTTCAACTCTTCCTTTGATTACTTACTTGATCAAGCCGTTACCATGAATGTTTCATATCCTTTTATCTAATATCAATTTATAAATGAAATAAAAGATGTAAGTAATTCCAGAAAAAAAAAATTATGTAATTCCAGAACGACATCTCAAATCCTCCATCCTTCTAACATTCTTGCTTTTAATCACCATATCTTTGATTTATCCTTTTTATCGCTTTTCCACATTTCAAAATTTCTGTCTTCTAAAAGCTGTTTGAATTGCCATTGCAGTTCTTGCTTTTATATCTTCATTACTAGAGCCATTGAATCCATGATTCACATCAAAATGCTGTTATTATGTAAATAGGATCATCATAATTTAAGTGACTTGAAATTAGCAATCTTTAAAGATAAAAATTTTAATTATAGGTTATCTTGGGGCTGTTACTGCAGCTTTATTTACAGCGTATGCTATACAGAAGATACCTCCAAAAAGTGGGAGAGCAGGACTTTTAAGTGTTTTACCCAAAGTTTGGGAATACATTGAGAAGGTTGGTCGAGATGTAGAAGAAAACAAGAAAGCCTGGCGCTACTAGTTGGGAGTCATATCTTGAACTAGGGGGATTAATGAGTGGAACCATTGAATGAAAGTTTCCAGTGACATATAACATACCTGAACGTGATGCTTTTTATAAATCTCTGAGTTATGCAGGTTGGGGTGGGTCCCATGGTCATGATGCACCAATGATTGGTTACCATTCTTTGATGGTGGCAAAAGATACCTGGTTTCAATTGTGTTCTTTGCTATGTTTCATGGTGGAGATAGTGACAGTACAGGAATATTGGCTGCAGCATGTTGGGGTGGTATGTATGGTATGAAATGTGTACCTCTTGGAAATTATAGGAATATGGAATATGGTCATAGGCTTATGGAGCTGGGTAAAAAATTACTGAATGTATTAAAGAATATGAAAAACTAACAGGATAGTATTTATTTAACCATATTTATGTTATAAAATTCTGTCATCCCAATACACTTTAGTATGTTTGTGAATCATACAATAAAAGTTACTACTTGGTTATAACATAAAACAAAATTATTTTAGAAATAAAGTCTAAACGAGAATGCCAGATTCAGGGCATGGGCAGTTCTAAGTTTTACTTAGGATGATTCCTGGGCTGTAGAGTAAGTTTATTGACTAGATATCAGTGAAACTATATATAGACAAGGACCATTTCATTTTTAGGTTCATTTTACCCAACAAACTGCAAACTGCAAACGTTTTGTTCAGTACCAAAATTACATTCTCAGGGAGAGGGGAGCTGACTTAGAAAAAGGCTTAACATAATTTGGAAGGCACAATTTTCTTTGAAACACGTAGCTACCAATGTGTAACTGTAAAGCTTTGTCATATTCCCGAGTTTCATAATACATTACACCAAGATTGTTTAAAAGACTTAGCGACATCAACCTGACTAGATCCTAACGTTTATTTGCGAATTTTCTTAGCTTTTCTGTGAAATTCTGTAGCTTTTTCGTAATTTCCAGTTTTATCAAACACCAAACCAAGATTGTATAAAGACATAGCAAGATCAACATGATTTGGACCTAACGATTGTTTTTGAGTTTCCAGAGCTTTTTCGTAAAACTCTTTAGCTTTGTCATAGTTTCCAGTTTTATATAACACCACACTAAGACTGATTAAAGACGCAGTGACATCAACATGATTTGGACCTAACGATTGCTTTCGAATTTCCAGAGCTTTTTCGTAAAACTCTTTAGCTTTGTCGTAGTTTCCAGTTTCATCATACACCAAACCAAGATTGTTTAAAGACGTAGCGAGATCAACATGATTTAAACCTAACGACTTTTTTCGAATTTCCAGAGCTTTTTCATGAAATTGTATAGCTTTGTCGTAGTTTCCAGTTTCATTTAACACCACACCAAGACTGTTTAAACACGCAGCGACATCAACATGATTTGGACCTTACGATTGTTTTCGAATTTCCAGAGCTTTTTCGTAAAACTCTCTAGCTTTGTCGTACTTTCCAGTTTTCTCAAACACCACACCAAGATTGTTTAAAGACGCAGCGACATCAACATGATTTGGACCTAACGATTGTTTTTCAATTTCCAGAGCTTTTTTGTACAACTCTATAGCTTTGTCGTAATTTCCAGTTTTAACAAACACCATGCCAATATTGTTTAAAGACCCAGCAACATCAATATGATTTGGACCTAACGATTGTTTTCGAATTTCCAGAGCTTTTTGGTAAAACTCTTTAGCTTTGTCGTAGTTTCCAGTTTCATCATACACAGAACCAAGATTGTTTAAAGACGCAGCAAAATCAACATGATTTAAACCTAACGATTTTTTTCGAATTTCCAGAGCTTTTTCATGAAATTGTATAGCTTTGTCGTAGTTTCCAGTTTCATTTAACACCACACCAAGACTGTTTAAAGACGCAGCGACATCAACATGATTTGGACCTAACGATTGTTTTGAATTTCCAGAGCTTTTTATTGAAACTCTTTAGCTTTGTCGTAGTTTCCAGTTTTATATAACACCACACCAAGACTGTTTAAAGACGAAGCGACATCAACATGATTTGGACCTAACGATTGTTTTCGAATTTCCAAAGCTTTTTCGTAAAACTCTATAGCTTTGTCGTAGTTTCCAGTTTTATATAACACCACACCAAGATTGTTTAAAGACGCAGGAACATCAACATGATTTGGACCTAACGATTGTTTTCGAATTTCCAGAGCTTTTTCGTAAAACTCTTCAGCTTTGTAGTAGTTTCCAGTTTTATCAAACACCAAACCAAGATTGTTTAAAGACATAGCGACATCAATATGATTTGGACCTAACGATTGTTTTTGAATTTTCAGAGCTTTTTCGTAAAACTCTTTAGCTTTTTCGTAGTTTCCAGTTTCATCATACACCAAACCAAGATTGTTTAAAGACATAGCGAGATCAACATGATTTTGACCTAACGATTGTTTTTGAATTTCCAGAGCTTTTTCGTAAAACTCTTTAGCTTTGTCGTAGTTTCCAGTTTTATATAACACCACACCAAGACGGATTAAAGACGCAGCGACATCAACATGATTTGGACCTAACGATTGTTTTCGAATTTCCAGAGCTTTTTGGTAAAACTCTTTAGCTTTCTCGTAGTTTCCAGTTTCATCATACACAGAACCAAGATTGTTTAAAGACGCAGCGACATCAACATGATTTAAACCTAACGACTTTTTTCGAATTTCCAGAGATTTTTCATGAAAATGTATAGCTTTGTCGTAGTTTCCAGTTTCATTTAATACCACACCAAGACTGTTTAAAGACGCAGCGACATCAACATGATTTGGACCTAACGATTGTTTTCTAATTTCCAAAGCTTTTTCGTAAAACTCTCTAGCTTTGTCGTAGTTTCCAGTTTTATATAACACCACACCAAGATTGTTCAAAGAGGCAGTGACATTAACATGATTTGGACCTAACGATTGTTTTCGAATTTCCAGAGCTTTTTGGTAAAACTCTTTAGCTTTCTCGTAGTTTCCAGTTTCATCATACACAGAACCAAGATTGTTTAAAGACGCAGCGACATCAACATGATTTAAACCTAACGACTTTTTTCGAATTTCCAGAGATTTTTCATGAAAATGTATAGCTTTGTCGTAGTTTCCAGTTTCATTTAATACCACACCAAGACTGTTTAAAGACGCAGCGACATCAACATGATTTGGACCTAACGATTGTTTTCTAATTTCCAGAGCTTTTTCGTAAAACTCTATAGCTTTGTCGTAGTTTCCAGTTTTATATAACACCACACCAAGATTGTTCAAAGAGGCAGTGACATTAACATGATTTGGACCTAACGCTTGTTTTCGAATTTCCAGAGCTTTTTCATGAAGCTCTATAGCTTTGTCGTAGTTTCCAGTTCTTTCAAACACCATTCCAAGATTGTTTAAAGACGCAGCGATATCAACATGATTTAGACCTAACGATTGTTTTCGAATTTCCAGAGCCTTTTCATGATGATTTTTAGCTTTGCTATACTTCCCGGTGTCATGGTATAAAAGACCAAGGATATTGAAATACCAAGCTTTGTCATAACTAGATTCTTCTGATTTAAATTTATCCAATAGTTCAAGAGCAAGATCGTATTTTCCAAAATGTCTTAATCTGTCAACAAAATATTTGAAAACTTGTAAAGTGTTCATGTTGATTTTTGTCTTGTTGGTCTTTAATAATTGAGCAAGTTTTTCAAGATGTGGTACTAATTTGATATCGTCGTCTCTCTCTTTAAACATGTAAAGTGCTTTTGATATTTGATCAACCTTAGTTTCAATTTCATGTTCTTCATTTGAATGTTCAGATTGATAAAAAATAATTGCTTTGTGAACAATGCGATGTAAACTAATGTCATTATTTTCTGAATGCAAGAACAATGAGCAGTCCTTTAAATAAAGACATATTTCTTCCTTTGAGTGTTTGGGATCAATTTCTTGAACATAAAAAACAATAATGTCTCGTGGTATAGGATCAAACGATATCATGGAAAAAAAGTTAATAGCATTTGCCAATATTAAGGACTCTTTAGCATTTTGTCTGACAGCTAAAAGTGAAGCTTGTAACATACTTCTAGGATATACCGAGTTAAATTTAAAGTGGCGTCCATGTTTTCTTCTTCTTCCGAATAAAGTTTCTCTAAATATTGACTCCAAGTAAATGAGCAGTTTGCTTTGTTTACACGACTGACATAATAATAAGCATTAGCCAAAGCCAGCGGTTGACTATCTAATGCGTGCGATACTTCATTTAACAATTGATCATCAGCATGTTCAATAGTGTAATGCTTCAACAGTTGAAAACATTCCCTATCATTCATTCCACTTTTGATAGAAATATGTTTGTTAAACTTATCGTCTTGAGGTACGGCATCTGTGTTTTGGATTGTTACTATGATTTGTCCGTTTATCCACATGGGATCACCTACTTGGGGCAGTAACAAAGAAATTTTGCTGAGCTGTTCCACGTTGTCTACAATGATCAACCAATTTTGCCAGAATTTTAATCGTGTAGATACTCACGATCGCAAATTCTTCACTTTGTCTGTGATGGAACAGTTTTCATCTTTAAAATTTTTAATCATATACTTGTCACAGTTTAAACGGTATCCAAGTTCACAGTAAGTTTTTAAAAGATATTCCTCATTTTTTTCATGGAGAGTCATTACAAACGAAGTTATATTTTTCCAATCACACGATATTTTTTCACAAACCTGTCGTGCAAGTTGAGATTTACCACTACCAGGATTACCAGTGATGTAAAAATATGTCAGTTTATCATTGTTATCATTCCTTAATTTTTCAAGATTTTTTATAACTTTATCTCGTAATTCAGAGCGTTCAACGAGAAAATGGTTAGGTTTTGAAGGAAGAATTTGAAATGAATTAAACTTGTTTCGATTATTTTTTATTTCATTGATTCCATCGAGGGAAAATTTTAAATATTGAAATGATTTTTCAATGATATAATTATTGACTATTCCATCAAACTTATCATCTGAGTAATTGCTTTCATACCAATGAGCGTCATTGTTTCTTTCACCACGAAGTGCTTGAACAGCATCCCTTGTTTTTTTGTTAAGATGCTTTCCAATTGATTTTGAAAAAGTATTGCATTAAATAATGTCGTACAGTCCCACTTACTGGTGTCTCCATCCTGATATTTTAACTGTAATTCTTTATGTAACTTTCTACTCGATTCCAAAGTGTAAAATTTGTTCCCACTCTTATGTGTATCATCCCCTTCTCCATGTGTTGATTTGTAACGAGAGTTCCATTCTTTGACAAAGAACTGAGCAAGTTCCTTTTGTACCACATTAATTACTTTTCTGATGTAAAATAGATTTCTGTTTTCTCTTGATTCCATCTAAAAAAATTATTCTATCAATAAGACAAGTAAAATTAAGCAATTCCAAAAATTTAATATACAAGACAAATGTATTAGTTATCATGAAAGTCGAGAATTTTTTACATTTGATGAAATCAAATATATTAACTCATACATACATTATTTTGTTATTTATTCGTTCATTCAACTTTGCCTGCATCATGCTATAAATGCAAATGAACATAGGTAACTATTAAATAACAGGGTACATGCTACAGCTCTTGTCAATTGAAGCATCTTTAACCCTCTCGAGACCGTTGTTGCTCACAGGCAAAATCACCAAACGAGACGTGTACGAACGTTTGAAAAGGCCAGGCTCCTAAAGTGTTAATCCAAACAAATGCCTTTAACATTAAAAACAACACGATATTTACAGGATAGTTCACATTTTTTATCGTCATGAACAGCAAATATAGCTACTCTTTTTAAGAATTGTTTAAAATGTTGTAACAGCCTTTTCTTGAATAGACTAAGGTTGATAATGATGCATTCTAGAGTCTAATGCACGTGTTCAAATATGAGTTGTGAAATTTTTTTGTTCTGCAACCATTTGTAACAAATGATAGATTATTTGGATAGCACCCAATCGTATTTTTTAAGGCTACGAAGATTGACAGTTTAATGGTCAAAATTCTTTATCAATTTTAAGACTAATATCAGGCAAAATTTAATGTAGTCAATGAACTATTTTCATTGAATTTTACTTGAAACATAAGTTTTTAATAAATGCTGATGAAATAATGCCTTTTTGGGGGAAGGTTGATTATAAATCAGCTGCAGAATTTTTTCTTTTGAGGGTGCTCAAATTTTTTAGGGAAACTATTTTAAATACTCTCAAAGTTTTCATCGTTTTAGCTAAAGTTTTATGGCATTTAAAAATACAATTGCATCTCTAATCTGCAGATAAAAGAGCAAGATATATTAAGTGTTTCTCAGCTTTTACAAAGGCTTTTCCATTGCACAAAATGCTAAAAAGCAGAATGTCGCAAGCCATGCAAAGTGCACGCTAAGACTTGAAATGAGAGGCAGGAGGCTCTGATCATCTTGATAAGGGAAGAAAGATTGTTTACATATGTGTTTGTTAGGACAAAAATCAGTAGTTAACTGCATGGTCATACTCCTTTCTGTTTCGTGCAAATCCAAAACTTGGACAAACATTTATGTAGAAACAAGCATCATTTTTTTGACGATTTCAGGAAAGATAAAATGAAATTTTGTTCTTCAAATTTATAAAATTTTGAACTTGATAAATAGGATTTTTTCCAGGGTGTTGAAGTTTTATTTTCAAGAACAAAAAGAGAAACGACATAATGAGGATAAAGGCATAATAAGAAGAAAAGGTAAATATAAATTAAGGTTGTCTAACATTTGTCTAAAAACGAGTTGGCATTCAGTGGACATGATGAATCAAGCTTTAGTTTGAATCAACACAACTATTGAAATTTTCCAGAGTCATTTGTAAAATTGTATTCTGTCTTTGACTTGCATGCAAACAACCACTTCAGCAAGAAAGAACTGATGCAGCTTGTGTTTTCATAATTGTGTCACTTGAAGTCATGAATAAGTTGATTGTCTGTATTCATGAAGCTATTAGATTGATGAGAAAACCAATGATTCTCACTTTCTTTTTAATTAATGCAATGATACTTTGATTAACCACAAAACAGCTTATTGATTTATTAAATCGTTTTTAAAATTTTAGCATTGATTACATTGTTAAAGGATTTTTACGTCGAGGCTCTTTATGCAGAATTTTCATAAATATAGATGTATCATGTACTTAATAAAACATGGAGAGCTTTCATGATTTGGTTTTGAGGAAATTTATTTAAAGACTGTAGGGGCTTAATCTATAGTGCAGATGATTAAAAAGAGTTGTTGTAGTAAAGTGTTCTTTACGGCCGGTAATTTTATTTTAAAACTATCATATTGCATAAGAAATATTATCATCATATTTTTATCATTCTCTTCATCTTAGATTCACACCATATCCTGCTTTAAAGACATGTTAGGAAACATAAGGGCAATTGTATGATGAGTTTGAAATGACTGAGATCAGATATAGCTTTGACATGGGGATGAAACCATTTTCTTTTGCCGAAAATTTGTTATATAAATATGAAAGACTATGAATTGCATCATTTTTTCCCTGACAATTCAAAAAAATTCTTAGAACATAGAATTTCTGCATTTCTAAGTCACCTCAATTCAATATCAATGTCTCTGTCTACCCCTATTAAAAAATCTAGACCATCAAAAAGTAATGGCAGAGGTTGTTGAACAAATCCTCTTTTGAAGTCAGAGTACTCTTTCCACTTTAGGGGAAATTCAGTCTTGTGTTGCGGTGACTAACACTAGTGAAAGACCAGAACGTGGAACTGTTGCGGTGGCTAACACTAGCGAGAGACCAGAACGTGGTACTGTGGTGGTGGTTAACACTAGTGAGAGACCAGAAGGTAGAACTGTGACGGTGGTTAACACTAGTGAGAGACCAGAACGTGGTACTGTGGCGGTGGCTAACTCTAGTGAGAGACCAAAAAGTGGAACTGTGGCGGTGGTTAACACTAGTGAGAGACCAGAAGGTGGAACTGTGGGGGTGGCGAACACTGGTGAGAGACCACAAAGTTGAACTGTGACGGTGGCTAACACTAGTAAGAGACCAGAATGTAGAACTGTTGTGGTGGCTAACACTAGTGAGAGACCACAACGTGGTACTGTGGCGGTGGCTAACTCTAATGAGAGACCAAAAAGTGGAACTTTGGCGGTTGTTAACACTAGTGAGTGACCAGAATGTGGAACTGTGACGGTGGCTAACACTAGCAAGAGACCAGAAGGTGGAACTGTGGCGGTGGCTAACACTAGTGAGAGACCAGAACGTGGTACTGTGGCGGTGGCTAACACAAGTGAGAGACCACAAAGTTGAACTGTGACGGTGGCTAACACTAGTGAGAGACCAGAAGGTAGTACTGTGACGGTGGCTATTAATAGTGAGAGACCAGAAGATAGAACTGTGGCGGTGGCTAGCATAAGTGAGAGACCATAAAGCTGAACAGTGACGGTGGCTAACACTAGTGAGAGACCAGAAGGTAGTACTGTGACGGTGGCTATTACTAGTGAGAGACCAGAAGATGGAACTGTGGCTGTGGCTAGCATAAGTGAGAGACTAGAAGGTGGAGCTGTGAGGGTGGCTAACACTAGTGAGAGACCAGAACGTGGTACTGTGGCGGTGGCTAACACTAGTGAGAGACCAGAACGTGGTACTGCGGTGGCTAACACAAGTGAGAGACCAAAGTTGAACTGTGACGGTGGCTAACACTAGTGAGAGACCAGAAGGTAGTACTGTGACGGTGGCTATTACTAGTGAGAGACCCAAAAATGGAACTGTGGCGGTGGCTAGCATAAGTGGGAGACTAGAAAGTGGAAATGTGACAGTGGATAACACTAGTGAAAGACCAGAAGGTAGTACTGTGACGGTGGCTATTAATAGTGAGAGACCAGAAGATGGAACTGTGGCGGTGGCTAGCATAAGTGAGAGACCATAAAGCTGAACAGTGACGTGGCTAACACTAGTGAGAGACCAGAAGGTAGTACTGTGACGGTGGCTATTACTAGTGAGAGACCAGAAGATGGAACTGTGGCTGTGGCTAGCATAAGTGAGAGACTAGAAGGTGGAGCTGTGAGGGTGGCTAACACTAGTGAGAGACCAGAACGTGGTACTGTGGCGGTGGCTAACACTAGTGAGAGACCAGAACGTGGTACTGTGGCGGTGGCTAACACAAGTGAGAGACCACAAAGTTGAACTGTGACGGTGGCTAACACTAGTGAGAGACCAGAAGGTAGTACTGTGACGGTGGCTATTACTAGTGAGAGACCCAAAAATGGAACTGTGGCGGTGGCTAGCATAAGTGGGAGACTAGAAAGTGGAACTGTGACGGTGGATAACACTAGTGAGAGACCAGAACGTGCTACTGGGGTGGTGGCTAACACTAGTGAGAGACCAAAACGTGGTACTGTGACGGTGGATAACACAAGTGAGAGACCACAAAGTTGAACTGTGACGGTGGCTAACACTAGTGATAGACCAGAACGTGGTACTGTGGCGGTGGCTAGCATAAGTGAGAGACTAGAAGGTGGAACTGTGACGGTGGCTAACACTAGTGAGAAACCAGTACGTGGTACTGTGGCAGTGGCTAACACAAGTGAGAGACCACAAAGTTAAACTGTGACGTTGGCTAACACTAGTGAGAGACCAGAAGATGGAACTGTGGCGGTGGCTAGCATAAGTGAGAGACTAGAAGGTGGAACTGTGAACGTGGCTAACACTAGTGAGAGACCAGAACGTGGTACTGTGGCGGTGGCTAACACTAGTGAAAGACCAGAACGTGGTACTGTGACGGTGGCTAACACAAGTGAGAGACCACAAAGTTGAACTGTGATGGTGGCTAACACTAGTGAGAGACCAGAAGATGGAACTGTGGTGGTGGCTAGCATAAGTGAGAGACTAGAAGGTGGAACTGTAAAGGTGGCTAACACTAGTGAGAGACCAGAACGTGGTAGTGTGGCGGTGGCTAACACTAGTGAAAGACCAGAACGTGGTACTGTGACGGTGGCTAACACAAGTGAGAGACCACAAAATTGAACTGTGATGGTGGCTAACACTAGTGAGAGACCAGAAGATGGAACTGTGGTGGTGGCTAATACTAGTGAGAAACCAGAACGTGGAACTGTGGCGGTGGCTAACACAAGCAAGAGACCACAAAGTTGAACTGTGACGGTGGCTAACACTAATGAGAGACCATAAGATGGAACTGTGGCGGTGGCTAGCATAAGTGAGAGACTATAAGTTGGAACTTTGACGGTGGCTAACTCTAGTGAGAGACCAGAATGTGGTACTGTGGCGGTGGCTAACACAAGTGAGAGACCACAAAGTTGAACTGTGACGGTGGCTAACACTAGTGAGAGACCAGAAGATGGAACTGTGGCGGTGGCTAGCATAAGTGAGAGACCATAAAGTTGAACGGTGACGGTGGCTAACACTAGTGAGAAACCAGAAGATGGAACTGTGGCTGTGGCTGGCATAAGTGAGAGACTAGAAGGTGGAACTGTGGCGGTGGTTAACACAAGTGAGAGACCACAAAGTTGAACTGTTACAGTGGCTAACACTAGTGAGAGAGCAGAAGGTAGTACTGTGACGGTGGCTATTACTAGTGAGAGACCAGAAGATGGAACTGTGGCTGTGGCTAGCATAAGTGAGAGACTAGAAGGTGGAACTGTGGCAGTGGTTAACACAAGTGAGAGACCACAAAGTTGAACTGTTACGGTGGCTAACACTAGTGAGAGACCACAACGTGGTACTGTGGCGGTGGCTAATACAAGTGAGAGACCACAAAGTGGAATTGTGTCGGTGGCTAACACTAGTGAGAGACCAGAAGGTGGAAATGTGACGGTGGCTAACACTAGTGAAAGACCAGAACGTGGTACTGTGACGGTGGCTAACACAAGTGAGAGACCACAAAGTTGAACTGTGATGGTGGCTAACACTAGTGAGAGACCAGAAGATGGAACTGTGGTGGTGGCTAGCATAAGTGAGAGACTAGAAGGTGGAACTGTAAAGGTGGCTAACACTAGTGAGAGACCAGAACGTGGTAGTGTGGCGGTGGCTAACACTAGTGAGGGACCAGAACGTGGTACTGTGGCGGTGGCTAACACTAGCGAGAGACCACAAAGTTGAACTGTGACGGTGGCTAACACTAGTGAGAGACCAGAAGATGGAACTGTGGCTGTGGCTGGCATAAGTGAGAGACTAAATGGTGGAACTGGGACTTTGGCTAACACTAGTGAGAGACCAGAACGTGGTACTTTGGCGGTGGCTAACACAAGTGGGAAACCACAAAATGGAACTGTGGAGGTGGCTAACACTAGTGAGGGACCAGAACGTGGTACTGTGGCGGTAGCTAACACTAGCGAGAGACCCCAAAGTTGAACTGTGACGGTGGCTAACACTAGTGAGAGACCAGAAGATGGAACTGTGGCGGTGGCTGGCATAAGTGAGAGACTAAATGGTGGAACTGTGACTTTGGCTAACACTAGTGAGAGACCAGAACGTGGTACTGTGGCGGTGGCTAACACAAGTGAGAAACCACAAAGTGGAACTGTGGCGGTGGCTAACACTAGTGAGAGACCAGAAGGTGGTACTGTGGCGGTGGCTAACACTAGTGAGAAACCACAAAGTGGAACTGTGGCAGTGGTTAACACTAGTATGAGACCAGAAGATGGAACTGTGGCGGTGGCTGGCATAAGTGAGAGACTAAATGGTGGAACTGTGACTTTTGCTAACACTAGTGAGAGACCAGAACGTGGTACTCTGGCGGTGGCTAACACTAGCGAGAGACCACAAAGTTGAACTGTGACGGTGGCTAACACTAGTGAGAGACCAGAAGATGCAACTGTGGCAGTGGCTGGCATAAGTGAGAGACTAAATGGTGGAACAGTGACTTTGGCTAACACTAGTGAGAGACCAGAACGTGGTACTGTGGCGGTGGCTAACACAAGTGAGAAACCACAAAGTGGAACTGTGGCGGCGGCTAACACTAGTGAGAGACCAGTATGTGGTACTGTGGTGGTGGGTAACACTAGTGAGAAACCAAAAAGTGGAACTGTGGCGGTGGTTAACACTAGTGAGAGACCAGAAGATGGAACTGTGGCGGTGGCTGGCATAAGTGAGAGACTAAATGGTGGAACTGTGACTTTGGCTAACACTAGTGAGAGACCAGAACGTGGTACTCTGGCTGTGGCTAACACTAGTGAGAGACCACAAAGTTGAACTGTGACGGTGGCTAACACTAGTGAGAGACCAGAAGATGAAACTGTGGTGGTGGCTGGCATAAGTGAGAGACTAAATGGTGGAACTGTGACTTTGGCTAACACTAGTGAGAGACCAGAACGTGGTACTGTGGCGGTGGCTAACACAAGTGAGAAACCACAAAGTGGAACTGTGGTGGTTGCTAACACTAGTGAGAGACCACAAGGTGGTACTGTGGCGGTGGCTAACACTAGTGAGAAACCACAAAGTGGAATTGTGTCGGTGGCTAACACTAGTAAAAGACCAGAAGGTGGAAATGTGACGGTGGCTAACACTAGTGAGAGACCAGAAGGTGGAACTGTGACGGTGGCTAACACAAGTGAGGGACCAGAACGTGGTACTGTGGCAGTGACTAACACTAGCGAGAGACCACAAAGTTGAACTGTGACGGTGGCTAACACTAGTGAGAGACCAGAAGACGGAAATGTGGCGGTGGCTGGCATAAGTGAGAGACTAAATGGTGGAACTGTGACTTTGGCTAACACTAGTGAGAGACTAGAACGTGGTACTGTGGCTGTGGCTAACACATGTGAGAAACCACAAAGTGGAACTGTGGCGTTGGCTAACACTAGTGAGAGACCAGAAGGTGGAACTGTGGCGGGGGTTAACATTAGTAATCGTATCTTTATAAATATATGTATACCGCAAAGCCACCCACACAGACCAAATACTCGATTTCAACAGCAATCATCCAACACAACACAAAATAAGCTGCATTTGAACACTTTTCAACAGGATAAACACTCATTGTAATACGGAAGAAGCCAAAAAAACAGAACGCAACTACTTATACTCCACATTTATTAAACTCCACAAACCGACAAAAGCAACAAAAAACCGAATGAAACAGTAAAAATCGTCACATTACCATACATAAACGAAACATCAGAAATGACTGCCAGACTTCTTCGACCATTTAATATTAACGTCGCCCACAAACCTACACAAAAACTCAAATCATGTTTCACCAAACATAAAGACAAAACAACAATTCATGATACAACTGACGCGATCTACATGATACCATGTAAAGACTGTTCAAAACAATACATAGGACAAACATCTAAGAAAATTGAAACAAGACTCACAGAACACAGAAACGCCATAAAACGACGAGATCCGAACTCACTACCGGCAGAACATACCCACGGAAACAACCACACATTCGACTGGACAGAAACTAAAGTACTCGGACGCGCACAGACTAAACACGTACGCGAATTTAAAGAAGCTTGGTACAGTAAAGACAACGACACAATAAACAGACATATCGACATACCCATCATATACTCACAGCTAAAGAAAAAGGACATAAAAACTACAAACAACACCAAAACTAAAACACTACACTCTAATGTTATTAACACCAATCATATTCACAATACACCAAAACCCATGGCAACGCATTTCACCCCATCCAATCACATAAATCCACCCACTCATCCAATTAAGCCTGTGACACACGACGTGGTCTCCGAGACTTTTGTTTCCGAGACATGGTCTCCGATACAAAACTTTCAGAAACTTAACATGACAAACGAACTAAATGTTTCTGAAACTTTGCGGAGTCATTTTGTTTGTTTTTGAAATATGGCGGGAGACGACCTGACCGCTGCTACTTGTGCTGCCATTGTTCTATGCATAGCAATTAAACAACGACGCAGAAGACAGAAAAAAAGAACTGTTTGGATAAGAGAATGGATGAAAAAAAGACAGCAGTATGGGGCATACCAGCATTTAGTGAAAGAATTGCACTTGTCAGATTCGAATGGATACAAAAAATTTCTACGAATGGATCCGGAATCGTTTGGTGTCCTAGAAAGCTTGATTACGCCATTAATAACAAAAAAAGATACAAACATGAGACGTTCTATTCCAGCAGGTGAACGTTTGGCAGTAACCCTACGTTTCTTAGCAACGAGTTTGTAATTGCTAACTTATGTATCAGTATCGATGAAAAGTGAGCGTGGGGACATGTGTGGACTTTAGGCTAAACATGTAATTACGTTGTTTGAATAGAAGCGAGACATTCATTGTGTTTCTCTAGGTGAATCGTACAGCAGCTTATAATTCTTGTACAGGATAGCTAGACAAACTATGGGGAAAATAATCCCAGAAACATGTGATGCTTTATCAGAAGTCCTCAAAGATTACATTAAGGTAATTGTTTCCTCCAAAAAATACATATATTAACATTATCCTCGCTAATTTAATTGGCAATGCAAATACTTGTTGGTTGCAGTAAAGCAGTATTCTAATTGTTTTACATGTAGGTTCCAACAACTGAAGAGGATTGGCGGAAAGTAGAACAAGCCTTTTCAGAGAGATGGAACTTCCCTAACTGCGTGGGTGCTTTGGATGGGAAGCACATATTATTGAAGGCACCCAACAATAGTGGTTCCTTTTATTTTAACTATAAAAACAACTTTAGTATTGTACTTCTAGCATTGGTTGATGCTGACTACAAATTTCTGTATATTGACATTGGTAAAAATGGTAGAGTATCTGATGGTGGAGTGTTCAGAGAATCATCACTAAGCAATGCACTGGAAACAAACAGCCTAAACCTGCCAAGTCCGACATCCTTGCCAGGTGATGTAACTCAAATCCCATATGTAATTGTGGCAGATGATGCTTTTCCACTCAAACCTTAACTGATGAAACCATATGGTCAACGCAGCATGACAATGAAACAACGCATATTCAATTACAGGTTAAGCCGAGCTCGCAGAATAGTAGAAAATGCTTTTGGCATATTAGCAAATAGATTTAGGGTATTCATGACACCAATAGCCCTACAACCTAATTCAGTTGAAAAGGTAGTTTTAGCTTGTTGCTCCTTGCACAACTTTATGCGAGCCAGAAATGAAGGATGGAACATTTACACTCCACATTTTATGATGGATAGAGAGGATAATTTTACTCATGATGTGATTGAAGATGAATGGAGAAGTCAACCTATTGCAAGTGGGATGACTTCTTTGGGACAACAAGGAAGTAACAGATCAACATCTACAGCCCAACCTGTTCGAGAACACATCTGCAACTACTTTAGTTCAGATGCAGGATCAGTTCCTTGGCAAAGGAGCAAAATATAAGCAAACATGAGCAAAATATAAACAAACATGAGCAAAATATAAACAAACATGAGCAAAATATAAACAAAGCTTGATCTTGGGTTAGTAATATTTGACTATTTAGACCAAAATGGTACAAAGTATTGCATGATATTATAGACAAAAAATGAAAGATTGTCAAGCACAGCACCCATGTAAATTTACTAAAAAACATTTTTTTTACCTTCTGTGTCACCAACTTTTGTTATCAACTAGTTTTTGTATAAAATAAAAAGCAAACAACTATTTATATTGGTTTTTGTTCTTGTTCTTGTTCTAAAGAGTTTAGTAGGTCTTTTCAGCCATCTGATCAAATACCAATTGATTAGTCAAAGGCTGATAAGATGTAGGACTAGGACTGTCACTAGTGCCTGATTGTACAGATGAGCATGGGCTGTGACTGTAGTGAGAACTGGAATAGAGTACTGGACTTGTAGTGGAGAAAGTTGCACAAACTGAAGTTGACTGTGCTTCAAACAAAGTATTCTGTATTCGTACTTTAGCCAACCTTTTTGCTGAATCATTTCCAATACATTTAATTTCAGATGCAATATACCTTCCAAACAAATCATCAGTACTTTCATCAGCAGAAGAAACATGGACTGAACTCAAGCTTGATTTTTTCCCTGATGCAATAATTTCTAGGAGATCTCCAGCTTTTTTCAAAATTCCTCTTTCTTCAATATCTCTTTTTTGTGCTTTTGTAGCTTTTGATTCCTTGTCTGAGACATTAATTGGGCGCTTAGTGGAAGATGTGGTTGAAACATTTTGATCTAGTTCATTGTTATCATCTTTTTGTTCTTGCTCTTCTTCAAGAAAAGTAGAGTTGCTAGTGTTGCTATTTTTACTCGATCTCTCCTATATAAAAGAGAAAAATAAATTACTTCAAAGTAAACCCTAAACATACATGTTGCATTAGCTCAAACTAAGTTCTCAAACAAGACAACATACTTTATCAAGATTGGAGCGAGATGATCTACATTCCACATGATCTTTTAAAAACAAAAGCAGTGTCAAATATTGCCATTTGGACTTTGGTGTGACATCATCTGTGGCAGATCCACTTTTGGGTTTGGTGCCTTTGGCAATTTCTTTGCAGAACTGACTTCTAAGGTTTTTGATTTTGCAAAAAACATCCATTGCTATAAAGTGGAAACAACATGAGACATATTTTCCCGTTCAAACAGGCTGAAAAACTGAATGTAATAAAACAGTGGCTGACTGCTGAAAGCCTGAAACATGTTGAAATAAATTGTCATTCTGCAAAAGTTGGAAAATCGTTTATAACAATAGAAATCAGCCCTATTCTTTATTATCGTCATTTAAATGCACATAAATATTTACTTCATAAGTATTACAACGTAATGGGATTCGGTATACTTATCAATCTGAATTCAGTAAAAAATGCTTACTCACCACTCATTTCTAAAGCATTCGCTATCTCCGCAATTGCATTCCTCCTAGCCACTCTATCATGATAGTCAGGGAGCGTTGTATTATACAATACTGGTTTAGTCTCCCACAACTCTGCCAAACGTTAAACTTTATCCCTTATCCATTCGACCGCCATCTTGTTTTTCTGTCTCATACCACGTGACTTTAATTGTGATATTTAATTGGCCGAAAGTTTTTTGTCTCGGAGACTTGTCTCTGGAATTAGAACACGTTTCTATTTCGGAGACCTAATCTCAAAAAATCTCCGAAACAAAAAGTGTCCGAAACCTAGATGACACATTGGAAAACTTTGTGTCGGAGACCAGGTCTCGGAAACAAAAGTCTCAGAGACCACGTCGTGTGTCACAGGCTTTAGACGCTCTAAACGTCTCCAAGCTAAAAAGTACGTGTAAATAAATATTTTTCGTTCTGATGAAGGCTCGAAGCAACGAGTCGAAAGCTCAATAAAAATGATTTAAAAATCCGGAGAAACGTTTATCTTTTATGTATTCAATGCCTGGATTACAAATTTTAAAACTTATAAAATCGACGTATGGGATAGATATTCTCAGAAGAACAAGAAAATGGGAATTATTTGCACATAAAGAGTCATCAACATTGGAGCAGCTTCACTTCCTACACAAATGCAAACAACAACAAATCCTACCGAACAGCATCAACTATCGACCACCATTAAAAACAACTCACGCTCAACAAATTGCACAATCAAACGGCCGCCGTATGTTAAACGTCCTCATATCAGATGCCCACAACCGCTTACGAATCTACCGTCATAAACTACAAGAACATCGAGAAACCGTAACAACACACACGACACAATCAGACGCCAAATCCATTAATGAAGCCATCAAAAAAGCAACATCCGCATATCGAACAAAACGACACCACGAACTTCATCGAAAATTACAAGAATCCAGATCGTACAAACAACTCCATCCCAACACAAACGAATTTGAGTTCCCAGATGAATGGAAAACAGCAAGAATTATACCACTTTACAAAAATGGACACCATAACTTGCCTGGGAACTATAAACCAATTTCAATTCTTCCAGTTGTCAGTAAAATCATTGAACGTATACTTTACAATCAACTTTACAACTACTCTTCTAAATCTGAAATCCTAAGTGATTGCCAATTTGGTTTCAGAAAATCACATTCAACAACAACTGCCTTAATTGACTGTACAAATGATTGGTACACAAACATGTATAAAAGGTTGCTCAACCTTGTAGTCCAAATTGATCTAAAAAAGGCTTTTGATACTGTTGATCACAAAATTTTATTAAGAAAACTTGAGTTGTATGGAATTAAAGGACAAAGCCTACAAACTAATTGAATCCTATCTGTCAAAGTGAACTCAAAGATGCCAAATCAAAAATTTTATTTCATCCCAACAACTCCTCTCCTGTGGAGTTCCCCAGGGCTCTATTCTAGGTCCGTTATTTTTCTTAATATATATAAATGACTTACCCTCATGCTTAGAGCAATGTAAACCAAGAATGTTTGCTGATGATACTAGCATAACTGCTTCAAATAATGATATAGTTGAACTAGAAAAGACAGTAAACTCTGACTTGAAAAATCTTGAAAAGTGGTTGATAGCAAACAAATTTAGTTTGAATTCAACCAAGACAGAATATTTGATCATAGGCTCTAAACAAATTATCAAGAATTTTTTTACTTCTAATTTACATATTGCAATTGGCAATTACGTTATAAATAGAATTTATGAGTACGGAAGTTTGGGTTGAATAATTGACCAACACTTATCTTGGAAGAGTCACACTGATAAAATTTGCAAAAAAGTAGCAGCCGGTATTTCTGCCCTTAGAAAATTAAAGGAATACACAGACAAACAAACACTTATCTCTATTTATAATGCCCTGGTACATCCTTACTTCACATATTGCTGTGAAGTTTGGGGTGTATTGGGGGAAACTCAGTCCAAAAGACTACAAAGCTTCAAAATAGAGCTGCAAAAATTATCATAAGCATGGGCAATGATGTCGATTATTTTAACACATTACAAGAATTGAAGTGGGGACCTCTTGAAATACTTAGAAAAAAAGCTAAATCAAAGCTGATGTTTAAATTATTAAAAAATGCAGGACCAAATTCACTTACTACATTGTTTACCTATAAAAAAGACATCACTGATTACAATCTACACAATATTATAAGTTGTCTGAATGTTCCTATGCCTAGTACTAACTCCTTGAAGAAAAGCTTTGCGTATGATGGGGCTTCTGTTTGGAATTCAATTCCAGCAGAATTCAGAAATAGCAAAAGCGTGTCACTTTTGCTGCTTGCATTTTATGATTTAGTTTGATATGTAACTGATGAAATAAACTAAACTCTGTAAATATTTAAACTTATCTTTCTCTTCTATAGATTTTTTATTTCTTAGTAAATTTTATAATTGTTTTTGAACAAAAGCACGCCCCTCGTGGAAATCAACCCTAGTTGACAAGGCCAGCGTGTCAAAATAAAGATTTTCCGTCATTCATTCATTCATCGTGTCGGGGAAAAACGTTCTCTGAACGACCTCTAAGACAGTTCAGAAAGCTTTTGTAAAACACAATCATAGAAAAAACGGTTTTCAGTGAAAAAACCCTTCAAAATTCGGAAGAAATGTAAATGATGTTACTTTCTTTGGTGCAATTCCTTTGAGCATATGCATTTATGTGGCTTAGGTGCAATCTAAGCTGAAACGTTCAAAAAATGCAGAAATGGTTTAACACTTACTTAGTCATATAACTAAAATGAATATTTAAATATTAAACGAGTTTGGTGAAAATTATATGAAATATACAATTTTATTTCAATTATGTTCATTTACCAACTTCATTTAGCCCTATTTACTTAATAGGCTACCCACGTGTACGCACTGCGTACCTATTTTTTTAAAGCCAATGATTTCAAAAAAAGTGGGAGTTTTGTTCAATATATATATATGTTTCTCATTTGTAATTTACTCTCTGCGTAAATTCGTGAGTTTGTTCAAATTCTTTTATGGGCAACCTAACTGTCAAGTCAGGATTAAATCCATAATTGGATAATCCATGATCTAAGGAAGGAACTTTTGAATTTGCAACAAGCAAACTGTTATTCGGGTTGAAGATCATGGAATCAGGTAAAGATTAAAGATTACAAAGTAAACAAATCTCAGTCTCCCAACGCTTTCGTCTAAACAAAATAGTTTGAAACATAATTGAAACAAAGCAAAAAATAAATTTTTGTTTGTATTAGTTGGCTAAATTGAGGGAAGCTTGGTGTTTTCCGGGTTTCAAAAACCTACGTTAGGCATTCATTAAACTACGGTAAAGTAAACATATTAAAAATGGCTCTTGAAAGTACGGTCGAATTATCCGAGAAGTACGAAGCAGTTATGGTTCTCAGTGGAGTGGGGGGTGCTCTAGGTTATAAGAATGGTTTGTTGGAACTCTGTGAAAGTCGTACTCAAATTCATGAAAAACTCGGAGGACTTAATAAAATTGACATTAAAGGATGGAGGGTTAGTGACGACACTGTACTACACATTGCTACAGCAGAAGCGTTGGTTTCTGAATGGGCAACAACGGAAGAGTTATTGTGCATTATGGCTTCAAAGTACAAGAAGACATGCGCTGAGGATATGTGGGAAAGAGCTCCTGGGCAGACCACAACAAAGGCATGTTTCTTGTTACAACCTCTTGAGGAAAAAGGTTACATTATACCATATAATGAACGAGATGGTGGATGTGGTGCAGCTATGAGATCCATGTGTATAGGTTTGATGTTTCCTTGTGAAGATCAAATTGAAATGTTAATTGAAATTGCTGTTGAAAGTGGAAGGATGACTCATAATCACCCCACAGGTATTTACATTCAGTTGCACTTCAGAACATCACGAAAAGGTTACTTAAAGTAATTTCTATACAATATTGTGTGTTTTCATTTACCAAACCTATGCAGACTTGAGTCTTTTTGAAATTTAATATGAAACTTAATTACAGAAAATCCGAAAACATCCAGAGATTTAATATTTACTTTTTAAAGAAACTAGTAAAAATCCTACAATTGTGGCGAAAAAAGCCATTGCCCATTGCATGAAAAGAAGCAAAATAGCAATGATAACAAATAAGCTAACTTCTCTCTCGTGAACCGTGGAGATGAACTATGTTTAATCTATGAACAGTTTAATCCATCATACAAGTTTAATGCTGGTAGGAAAACGACGCACATCTGCATTCATACATGTGTAGCCGACATATAGCTCTTTCGTCGATAGTTATAAATGCATCCTCGTAGGAGCAGATATCTAACAACCACAATTGACTCGCTGTTATGAATTTAAGGTTTTTACCCTGATTGTCATCAAAAAATTGCTTGCCGAATCCCGAATACACACATACATTTTCCTTACTCTTTCCTCAGGAGGGAAATTGCGAAATTTTCGGAAAAGTGGTCAATTTCGGTAAATCTCAGCGGCAACGGACGAAATCCGCCATTTTTTGGCGGCATTAGATCAGTGAACTCGACATTTGAATAACTGGAATGATAACCGAAGCCAAAAATTGAAGTCAAAAAAATATTTGTCGTCATCATTCGTCATCACACGTCAGATTCTACTCACTCGCGTGTTCATTTTATTTTTTTTAAATCATTTGTCCCTTGGTAATGATAGAGTTCGGATCTTGATCAGAGCGTAAAAATAACGAAATTTTTGGAATCAAAAGATTCACGGAAATTGAATCAAAGTGATAAATCGAGAAGCAAGGTGAGGTGGACTTAGTCGATCTGCTCTTACGCTGCTGTTTTCCTTTAAAAGATATCAAAGTCTTTAAGGATATTCAATTATTGACATCGAGATGACATCCATTTAATATTTCAAGCACTATCAAAGTCGATGAAAAATACAGCCGCTTTGTAAAAAGTAAAAATGTGAGCTATGGACTCAATATTTTTTATGCAACTGGATATTCAAAATTTTTTTTTTCTTCGGAAAAACAGATCTTTAAATCCACTGAAATGACAAAAAAAGACAAACACTGTGTGACACCGTTTGAAAATTTACCTTCCGATGTAAGAAAATTTTTTGCTTGAATATTTTCTCGTCATACTTTCTTATTGTATTGTCTTTTTAGCATACAGTGTAATTTTCAGTTGGCTTTTCCTCGTTACAAGTTGTAAGTTACAATGAACTCACTGTAGTAAAGTTTCAGCTGTAAAAAATAACCTTTTGCGAAGAGTTGGCCTCGTGTGTTGTTTGTCGTGATGTTGTTTATATATTTATGCTATTGCAATTTGTATTCAAATTTATATTGGCCGTGTATATTTGGCACTCAGGGGAATGAAACTGACGTACAAACCGCGTGAATATTTGATTTTGAAGGACTGGAACTGACGTACAAACCGCGCAAGAGACTAGGACTTTGGCTTCAATTTTATATCTATAAAATGTATTGACGTTATCATTCCATATATATATATATATATGGAGTTCACTGAATCAGATACTCGTAAAGTTGTAGCACATTTTGATTTTGTTGTATTGATATATGAATTGGGCAAAATGCAAATAATCATCAAAACACTTATGCTTTCAATGGTGTTTATAATTCATTTGTAGTTTTAATACTTCTACCCTTCTTTTTCACTTTGTTTTGTTTTTTCTATATTTGCAATATAAGTGCACAATTTGAATGATTAACACAGTTTTCTCCTCAATAATAAATTTCATAAGCAGTTGGTAGTGCATTTTGTTCTCTGAGTGTCCACATCTGGTGTTTAGTTCATATAAGAATGATGAAGAGCAAGTAGATATGTCATAGCAAGGCAATAAAACCAAATAAATTAAATACCCATAGTGTACTTTTATGCTAGAAGCTTAAAAGCTTTTTAGAAACTATAAAGTCATTGGATTATATTACCTCTATACCATCAATCTCATGAAAAGAAATAAGAAGCAAAGAATTTGTAGAAAAGCTTTGAAAAGTGTAAAAGTTTTCTTTAAAAAAGCAGCAATATTACATATGCTAAATCTCCATTCTGTACTCTAATAGGTAAATAAGCTCAAACTGTTTCTTAAAGCAAAAACTGTAATGATGAATAAATATACAGAACAGTAACTTTGAAGGTTTCATCACTGAATCTTTAATGCTTCAGTATAGTGCATTAGGTATTAGTAACATTCAAACAACACTCAACTAAAATATTTTGATAAAGATATGACATGATTTAAACATTAAGTTACATAAAACCCAATGGCTTATACAGTTTGAAGCTTCACATCTGCATCGAGTCATCATCAATCTCAGTACAAATGTTTACATAGACACAAACTTTATGGCCTTCCATTTTACATGTTTGTGAATTGACATTTCATTAAGCGTCAAAAGACACACAACCTTCTTGCCATCTTTCTTTGGATCATGAACTTTAACTTCAAAGCATTCAAGACATCCTTAATGATTCCATTCTCTCCATCAATAGAATTTGACCACGATCAAATTAAATAACTCTGGATAGGGCAGACAATAAATCAATTGTCTTTACAGCATTATCATTTTTTAAGACTCTGCCTGGTCAATAACATCTTCCAGTCATCTTTACTCCTTGATCTTCCCTGCATGTTGTCAGCAAATAGAACATAACAAGCTCTGCTCCAAATCATGGGTACCGTTGGGGCTGATCATTTCTTTTTTGATACTTACAGAGCAAAATGCGTGCAGGGTCTTTTTTGCTTTAGGGAAACTATTTTGCAAATAAATGGGTAAATTTACGATTTCATGCATTAACAAATGACAGTAAAGTATGCAGAATTTTATAAACAAAAACAGGAAAACATCAGTATATTTGGCGTTCAAGTCAGTCTTAAAAAATCCGATCTTTAATATGTATTTTATGGCTTTTCAAGTGCATGTATAATTGCTTTTCAATCGTTGACGGACTAACAAAACAAACAACTACCTCACCTGTGAGAAGCGATATGTTCCTTTTTGTGGAAACTACGACAGCGATTGAAGTGTTGGCATTATAAAAGAAATGCCAAAAAAGAATCGTCACAGAATATGGAACTAACGATATCCATATTCTGTGATATCGTGTTTGTTTTTGAAAAATTCTTTATAATTTACTATAGACACCAGGGGGAGGTCGAGAATATTATTTTTCTGCAAAGCGATCATTTCAGCGGAAATACGTCCTTTGGTCGCTATTTTTTTGGCGTCCTCCCCCCAGTAAAGTTAGCCGCTTCAGTTATTATAGAACTCAATGGGAAATACGTCCGTTGGCCGCCATTTTTTTTGGCGACCTCGTCCCAGTAAAGTTAGCAGCTCCAGTTATTATAGAACTCAATGGGTATTTGCCTTTCATAATAAAGAAACGATTTCAGATCATGTATCAATTATCAAGACACTTATGTCTAGTGTTTTGTCTATTGTCGCTTAGTATACAGTTTGCTAGGTTTTCCTGTTATCTGCATTTCTTTTCATTTTAACACACCTTTATAGCTTTTCAATCTTTCTGCTTTTCTTAAATGTTTTACCTTCAACTCTACCTTCGATTACTTACTTGAAAAAATCAAAGGAAACAGTGAACCAAAGTTTCCAATGACATATAACATACCTGGACGTGATGCTTTTTATAAATCTGTGAGTTATGCAGGTTGGGGTGGGTCCAGTGGTCATGATGCACCAATGATTGTTTAGTATGCTTTGATGATGGCAAAGGATTCCTGGTTTTAATTGTGTTCTTGTTCTATGTTTCATGGTGGAGATAGTGACAGTACAGATATATTGGCTATAGCTTGGTGGGGTGGTATGTATGGTATGAAAGGGGTATCCCTTGGAAATTGTAGGAATTTGGAATATGGTCTTAAGCTTATGGAGCTGGGTGAAAAATTACTGAATGTATCAAAGAATATGAACAACTAAAAGGATAGTATTTATTTAAAAAAATTTATGTCATAAAGTTCTGTCATCCCAATATAATTTAGTATGTTTATGAATCATACAATAAAAATTACTACTTGGTTTAACATAAAAGCAAATTACTTTAAAAATAAAGTCTAAAGGAAAATAATAGATTCAGTTCATGGGCAGTTCTAAGTTCTACTTAGATGATTCCGGCTGTAGAGTAAGTTTATTAACTAGATATCAGTGAAACTATTTATAGACAAGGACCATTACATATTTAGATTCATTTTACTTCACAAAATGCAAATTGCAAGCATTTTATTCACTACCAAAAATACCTTCTGAGGCAGACGGGAGATGACTTGGAAGGGGGAAGCCTTGCAACTACGGTCTATGTGTAAAAATTAGGATTAACATAATTTGAAATGCACAATTTTCTATAAAACACGTAGCTACCAAAGTTCAACTGTAAAGATTTGTTATATTCCCGAGTTTCATAATACAACACACCTAGATTTTTTAAAAGACTTAACGACATCAACCTGACTAGATCCTAACGTTTTTTTGCGAATTTCCTTTGCTTTTTCGTGAAACTCTATAGCTTTGTCGTAATTTCCAGTTTTATTAATCACATTACCAAGATTGCTTAAAGACGCAGCGACATCAACATGATATAGACCTAACAATTGTTTTCGAATTTCCAGAGCTTTTTCGTAAGACTCTATGGCTTTGCCGTAGTTTCCTGTTTTAGAATACACATTACCAAGATTGTTTAAAGACTTAGCGACATTGACATGATTTGTACCTAACGATTGTTTTCGAATTTCCAGAGCTTTTTCATGAAACTCTATAGCTTTGTCGTAGTTTCCAGTATCATTATACACATTACCAAGATTGTTTAAAGACGTAGCGACATCAACATGATTTGAACCTAACGATTGTTTTCGAATTTCCAGAGCTTTTTCATGAAACCCTATAGCTTTGTCGTAGTTTCCAGTTTCATGTAACACCTTACCAAGATTGTTTAAAGACCTAGCGACATCAACATGATTTGAACCTAACGATTGTTTTTTAATTTCCAAAGCTTTTTCATGAAACTCTATAGCTTTGTCGTAATTTCCAGTTTCATTAAACACATTACCAAGATTGTTTAAAGACGCAGCGACATCAACATGATATAGACCTAAGGATTGTTTTCGAATTTCCAGAGCTTTTTCATGAAACTCTATCGCTTTGTCGTAGTTTCCAGTATCTTTATACACATTACCAAGATTGTTTAAAGACCTAGCGACATCAATATGATTTGGACCTAACGATTGTTTTTTAATTTCCAGAGCTTTTTCATGAAACTCTATAGCTTTGTCGTAGTTTCCAGTTTTATGTAACACCGTACCAAGATTGTTTAAAGACCTAGCGACATGAACATGATTTGGACCTAACGATTGTTTTTTAATTTCCAGAGCTTTTTCATAATACTCTTTAGCTTTGTCGTAGTTTCCAGTTTCATGTAACACAGTACCAAGATTATTTAAAGACCCAGCAACATCAACATGATTTGGACCTAACGATTGTTTTTGAATTTCCAGAGCTTTTTCATGAAACTTTATAGCTTTGTCGTAGTTTCCAGTTTCATGTAACACAGTACCAAGATTATTTAAAGACCCAGCAACATCAACATGATTTGGACCTAACGATTGTTTTCGAATTTCCAGAGATTTTTCATAAAATTCTATAGCTTTGTCGTAGTTTCCAGTATCACTATACACATTACCAAGATTGTGTAAAGACCTAGCGACATCAATATGATTTGGACCTAACGATTGTTTTTGAATTTCCAGAGCTTTTTCATGAAACGTTATAGCTTTGTCGTAGTTTCCAGTTTCATGTAACACAGTACCAAGATTATTTAAAGACCCAGCAACATCAACATGATGTAGACCTAACGATTGTTTTCGAATTTCCAGAGCTTTTTCATGAAACTCTATAGCTTTGTCGTAGTTTCCAGTTTTGTCAAGTACATTACCAAGATTGTTTAAAGACACAGCGACATCAACATGATTTGGACCTAACGATTGTTTTCGAATTTCCAGAGCTTTTTCATGATGATTTTTAGCTTTGCTATATTCCCCGGTGTCATGGTATAAAAGACCGAGGATATTAAAATACCAAGCTTTGTCATAACCAGATTCTTCTGAATTAAATTTATTCAATAGTTCAAGAGCAAGATCGTATCTTCCAAAATGTCTTAATTTGTCAACAAAATATTGGAAAACTTCTAAAATGTTCATGTTGATTTTTGTCTTGTTGGTCTTTAATAATTGAACAATTTTTTCAAGATGTGGCATTAATTTGATTTCGTCGTCTCTCTCTTTAAACATGTAAAGTGCTTTAGATATTTGATCAACCTTAGTTTTCATTTCATGTTCTTCATTTGAATGTTCAGATTGATAAACAGTAATTGCTTTGTGAACAATGCGATGTAGACTAATGTCATTATTTTCTGAATGCAAGAACAATGAGCAGTCCTTTAAATGAAGACATATATCTTCCTTTGAGTGTTTGGGATCAATTTTTTGATTATAACAAATAATAATGTCTCGTGGTATAGGATCAAACGATATAAAGGAAAAAAAGTTAATAACATTTGCCAATATTGAGGATTCTTCAGCATTTTGTCTGACAGCTAAAAGTGAAGCTTGTAACATAC
Organism: Xenia sp. Carnegie-2017; assembly: GCF_021976095.1. Classification (NCBI taxonomy): domain Eukaryota; kingdom Metazoa; phylum Cnidaria; class Anthozoa; order Malacalcyonacea; family Xeniidae; genus Xenia; species Xenia sp. Carnegie-2017. The sequence goes on from NW_025813486.1 coordinate 2,528,293, forward strand.
TTCTAGGATATACCGAGTTAAATTTAACAAAAGTGGCGTTCATGTTTTCTTGTTCTTCTGAAGATATTTTCTTTAAATATTGACTCCAAGTAAATGAGCAGTTTGCTTTGTTTACACGACTGACATAATAACCAGCAGCAGCCAAAGCCAGCGGTTGACGATCTAATGCGTGCGATACTTCATTTAACAATTGATCATCAACGTGCTCAATGGTGTAATGCTTCAACAGTTGAAAACATTCCCTATCATTTATACCGCTTCTGATAGAAATATGTTTGTTAAACTCATCGTCTTGAGGTACGGCATCTATGTTCTGGATGGTTACTATGATTTGTCCGTTTATCCACATGGGATCACCAACTTGGGGAAGTAACGAAGAAATTTTGCTGAGCTTTACCACGTTGTCTAGAATGATCAACCACTTTTGCCAGAATTTTAGTCGTGTGGATACTAACGATCGCAATTTTATCACTTTATCTGTGATGGAACAGTTTTCATCTTTAAATATTTTAATCATATACTTGTCACAGTTTAAACGGTATCCAAGTTCACAGTAAGTTTTTAAAAGAGATTCCTCATTTTTTCCATCGAGAGTCATTACAAACGAAGTTTTGTTTTTCCAAGCACACGATATTTTTTCACAAACCTGTCTTGCAAGTTGTGATTTACCACTGCCAGGATTACCAGTGATGTAGAAATATGTCAGTTTATCATTGTTATCATTCCTTAATTTTTCAAGATCTTTTATAATTTTATCTCGTAATTCAGTGCGTTCAACGAAAAAATGATTAGATTTTGAAGGAAGAACTTGAAACGAATTGAAACAGTTTCGATGATTTTTTATTTTAATGATTTCATCGAGAGAAAATTTCAAATCTTGAAATGATTTTTCAATGATACTGACTATATCATCAAAATCATCATCTGAGCATTCGCTTTTATACCAATGTGCGTACTTGTTTCTTTCACCGCGAAGTGCATGAACAGCAATCTTTGTGTTTTTATGAAGATGTCTGCCAATCGATTTTGAAAAGAGTATAGCATCGAATAATGTTGTGCAGTCCCATTTACTTGTGTCTCCATTTTGATATTTTAATTGTAGTTTTTTATCCAACTTCCTACCCGATTCTAAAGTGTAAAATTTGTTCCCACTGTTGTGTGTATCATCCCATTCTCCATGTGTTGATTTGTAACGAGAGTTCCATTCTTTGATGAAAAATTGAGCAAGTTCCGTTTGTACCACATTGATTACTCTTTTCATGTAAAATAGATTTCTGTTTTCTCTTGTATCCATCTAAAAAATTTATTGTATCACCAAGACATGTAAAATCAAGCAATTCTAAAAATTTAATTTACAAGATAAATGTATTAGTTATCATGAAAGTCGAGAATTTTTCACATTCGATGAAATCAAATATATTTACTCATACATACATTTATTTAGTTAATTATTTATTTATTCAATTTCGCCTGTATCATGCTATAAATGCAAATGAACATAAGCAAATATTAAATAACAGGAAACATGCAACAGCTCTCGTCAATTAAAGCATCCTTAACCTTCTAGAGACCGTTGTTGCTCACAGGCAAAATCACCAAACGAGACGTGTACAAACTTTTGAAAAGACCTGGCTCCTAAAGGGTTAATCCGAACAAATGCCACAAACATTAAAAACAACACGATATTTACTGGATAGTTCACATTTTTTATCGTCATGAACAGCAAATATAGCTACTCTTTTTAAGGATTGTTTAAAATGTTGTAATGCCTTTTCTTGAATAGACTAAGGTTGATATTAATGCATTCTAGAGTCTAATGCACGTGTTTAAATATGACTTTTGAAATTTTTTTGTTTTGCAACCAATTGTATAAAACCCAATCGTGTTTTTTATGGCTGCGAAGATTGACAGTTTAATGGTCAAAATTCTTTATCAATTTTAAGACCATGAACTACTAATATCAGGCAAACGTTAATGTAGTCAATAAACTATTTTTTTTGAATTTTACTTGAAATGTAAGTTTTCAATAAATGCTGATGAAATAATGCCTCTGTTTTCGGGGGAGGGGTTATAAATCAGCCGTTGAAGTTTTTTTTTGAGGGTGCTTAAATTTTTTAGGGCAACTATTTTAAATACTCTCAAAGTTCTCATCGCTTAAGCTACAGTTTTATGGCATTTAAAAATACAATTGCATCTCTAATCTGCAGATAAAAGAGCAAGATATATTAATTGTTTCTCAGCTTTTACAAAGGCTTTTCCGTTGCACAAAATGCTAAAAAGCAAAATGTCGCAAGCCATGCAAAGTGCACGCTAAGATTTGAAATGAGAGGCAGGAGGTTCTGATCATCTTGATAAGGGAAGAAAGATTGTTTACATGTGTGTTTGTAAGGACAAAAATCAGTAGTTAACTGCATGGTCATACTCCTTGCTGTTTCGTGCAAATCCAAAACTTGGACAAACATTGAATGTATAAACAAGCATCATTTTTCTGACGGATTCAGGAAACATAAAATGAAATTTTGTTTTTCAAATTTATAAAATGTTGAACTTAATGAACAGGGATTTTTCCCAGTGTGTTGAAGTTTTATTTTCAAGAACAAAAAGAGAAACGACATAATGAGGATAAAGGCATAATAAGAAGAAAAGGTAAATATAAATGAAGGTTGTCTAACATTTGTCTAAAAAAGAGCTGGCATTCAGTGGACATGATGAATCAAGCTTTAGTTTGAATCAACACAATTATAGAAATTTTCCATTAATTTCTGTATTCTGTTTTTGACTTTCATGCAAGCAACCACTTCAGCAAGAAAGAACTGATGCAGCTGGTGTTTTCATTATTGTATTATCTGATATCCTGAATAAGTTGATTGTCTGTATTCATGAAGCTATTAAATTGATGAGAAAACCGATGATTTTCAGTTTCATTTTAATTAATCCGATGATACTTTGCATATATTAACCACAAAACAGCTTATTGATTTCTTAAATCGTTTTTAAAATTCCAGCATTGATTACATTGTTAAAGGATTTTTACGTCGAGGCTCTTTATGCAGAATTTTCATAAATATAAATGTATCATGTACTTAATAAAACATGGAGAACTTTCATGATTTGGTTTTGAGGAAATTTATTTAAGGAGCGTAGGGGCTTAATTTATAGTGCAGATGATTGAAAAGAGTTGTTGTAGTAAAGTGTTTATTACTGCCGGTAATTTTATTTTAAAACTATCATATTGCATGAGAAATATTATCATCATATTTTTATCATTCTCTTCACCATATGCTGCTTTAAATACATGTTAGGAAACATAAGGGAAATTTCATGATGAGTTTGAAATGACTGAGATCAGATGTAGCTTTGACATGGGATGAAACCATTCTCTTTTGCCAAAAATTTGTTATAGAAATATGAAAGACTATGAATTGCATCATTTTTTCCATGACAATTCAAAAAAATCTTAGAACATAGAATTTCTGCCTTTCTAAGTCACCTCAATTCAATATCAATGTCTCTGTCTACCCCTATTACAAAATCTAGACCATCAAAAAGGAATGCCAGAGGTTTTTGAACAAATCCTCTTTTGAAGTCAGAGTACTCTTTCCACTTTTGGGGAAATTCAGTCTTGTGTTGCGGTGACTAGCAATAGTGAGAGACCAGAAGGTGGAACTGTGAAGGTGGCTAATACTAGTGAGAGACCAGAAGGTAGGACTGTGACGGTGGCTAACACTAGTGAGAGACCAGAAGGTGGAACTGTGGCGGTGGCTAACACTAGTGAGAGACAAAAGGTGTAACTGTGGCGGTGGCTAACTCTAGTGAGAGACCAAAAGGTGGAAATGTGTCGGTTGCTAACACTATTGAGACAATAGAAGGTGGAACTGTGACGGTGGCTAACACTAGTGAGAGACCAGAAAGTGAAACTGTAGCGGTGGCTAACACTAGTGAGAGACTAGAAGTTGGAATTGTGTCGGTGGCTAAGACTAGTGAGAGACCAGAAGATGGAACTGTGGCGGGGGTTAACATTAGTAATCGTATCTTCATAAATATATGTGTATTTAATGAAACATGGGAACCAAAACCTAAAGCAACTACATTTCATAAGAAATATCATCGTCATAATATTTTTAATCTTTACAAAATCAAAGTCGAAATCATCCTATGGAAGGTGATCGATTTTGCTGAATAATAAATTTTAATATTTTTTGCCTTAGGGGAGGATACGACATGGGTATATTGCATCGGGGAGAGGTTTATGAGTTATGACTCATTTTATTAAAAAGCATGTAGAGCTTTTAAATAAAGAATTGTCTTGACATGAAAATCTTTTGTTTACTGCTTCAATAGAATGATTTTACAGATCACAAAATAAAACTGCTATGTGAGCTTGATATGGGTCAACTTAAGTGTTAATCTCGTAATCTCAAGCTAAAAAATAGTCTATGAAGGTGAAGTCAAAATGAATCCCATTTTGAATTATTGCGTATTAACAACAAACACCTTCGAACCCATTGAACAGAACTGTACTGCTGAATTTTAAGTGTTTTAAAAAAGACTTTCATTTATATCGTGATGTTCAGGAGTTTCGTGTTTGGTTTAAATAGTCCATTATCTGTTACAAATATTTGCGGTCATCTTAAGCAAAGAAGCTTTGTTGTTGTTCTGACGAGCTTTTTACACATGAACGAATCCCCCCACCAATTGTTATGGCGCGCCAAGATGGACAATATTACCAAAATCGAAAATATTTACAACGAAACACATTATCGTATGTCGAAAATAATATACTGGCAACTTTTTCAATATTTGTAAAATTATAAAAGAAAACAAAAATTCGTTTACCATAATTTATCGTTTACACAACGAAATTTATTTTTCAAATTATGAAAATTATTTTTATAAAACGAAACTCATTTATATAAAACGAAATTGACATTCATAAAACGACATTTTCTTCGAACAAACGACATTTGCTACCGCGCCCTGCCACTGACATCAAAGAAAAAACGGCGTTTTATTTCGCGTTCCGTGAACACTGTCGACGACTCGTTATTTTGTTCCTTCCATCCTTTCTCTCTGCCTGTTCCTTCCATATTAAATATGGCAGAATATCGGGATATTGTGGAATTCTTGACGAGAGGCTTTAGTTTATTTGATGAACTACATCGAAACATTTTTACGAAAGATAATGTTACGGCTGAAGTGATAATAGCTCGTTCTGAAGAATACTTATGTGGCCTATGCCTACTATCTCGCTTTCAGGGATGGACTAACGAAATCGTGCATTTTTTCACAGATGTTATTATGGTTTTTTAAAATGAAATTGCAAAACTTTCAACTCAATTTAACATTCATAACGGCAATGAAAACGATCAATACGTATGCCCAATGGAAGAGAACGAAATGAGCTCTGCTGGAAGGCCACGATTTTTTATTACAAAAGAACAAATTGATGGACTGCGTAGCTTGCACTTTTCATGGAAGAAAATTGCAGCGATGCTTAATATTTTGTAAAGAACAATACGGCGACGAAGAAAAGAACTTCGCATGGAAATTGGGCAGGCTGTGACCTATAGCGACATAAGTGATGAAGACCTTGACGCCTATGTAGAACATATCTTAAATCGTTCCGCAAATTCAGGAGAGAGAATGGTATTTGGTGCACTAAAAGGATTTGATTTAAAGGTCCACCTTGTAGAATTGACATGACCATAATTTCCCCTGCATATTTGTACAAGTTCTGTGTCAATGCCATGATGCTTTCCAAAGGCATTCCTCCTTCATCAAACAGCCGCATCCTGAACAAAAAGAGTATTTCTAAAAAACATCATTATATTACAGGACATTAAAGGGTAAAACATTATGCACTAAATTTATTTTTTCTGTCACATTACCAGAAAAAAATTCACGCCTTGGACCTCCATCATCAACGGCAGGTTCACCTATGAAGACGACCTTAATTTTGTTTTTTGGAGAAAACAAAGAACATTTTATCCTCCTATCCAAATAGTCGCTCAAAATACTAATCTTTTGCACATTTACACGATTTGTGGTTTGATCCAAATTTTTTTCTAGTTTTTTCAACTCCTCCAGCAATGAGAATTGTAGAAGTTCAGTATGCTCAGCTGCTGTATCGGACGACAAATGGTGATCCTGGTCATCTTTAGGTTGATTCTGGTCATCTTTACGTTTAAATTGAGACAATATACTGACATAGTGCTGTTCAGTGCCTTTCCAAGCACTTTAACAACACAAATCAGCATGCTCTTCAATTTCATCAATTTTGAATTTCATATTACAAGTTGGACACAAAATTGATGAGGTTGTAGATGTGGCAGCCACACTTGACGTTTCATGAGAGATATCATCTGAGGAAGAAAAGTGCAACAAGGGAGGCAATGTTGATTTTAGATTGTCTCCCAAATTTTGTGATGAAAATGAACTTTTGAATTCGTCCTCGAACATTGTTGTTTTCAAAATAATGTCATCATCTTTAGAGCTAATGTCATCACTGTTTTTGTTCTTTATTTTGACTAAACTATGCACTGACACACTGTCTTCCTTGGCCCGAATATATATTGGTCCTTGAGCAGACACATTCTTTAAAATCCTACCGTCACATTTTGGACAGCCGTCAGTTTCAAGGGAAATCAGCTTGCTGTGTACAGCTCTCATAAATTCGAATTTGGGAGACTTCTTTGTATTCGAAAACTTCACTGCAAACTTGCTTTCTAATGCTGTTCTTATTCCTTCCTCATCCATGGAAGGGTCTAACTCAAACGTAGACTATAATCCAGCGGAAAAATTGCTTCTCTTTCCCGTCCACGTGGTACTTTAGTTTGCTTTGAATATGGTATCAAGACAACATCTTTTAGAGTTGTTCGAGCTTCGTTCAATTTCAGCTTCTTGCCGTTGTTATTTTTACTAGTCTTGGACCTTTTTGAGTTTTTTCCTCCCCCATAATTTACACTTGGGTTGAACAGTGGAGACGTGTGGTGCATTGAAGTATTAGCTGGTGTAGTCGCTGCTCCTCCGACTGTTGTGATTGTGGATGAACGACCATTTGCAGAAGGGAACAGAGTGCGTATCGTACTTTCAATATTGCTAGTGTTAGCATCGTTATCTCCTTCAAAAGTTCTTTCACAATTGTTGGAGCAATCACTTTCAGAGAGCTGAGTGATAGATGCAACAAGGTTCGTCAAGTTATGTAAGTTCCTTCGCGAAGACATGCTCAGAATTTTGTAGTGGATGGCTTTTGCAGGCTACAAAATAATGGCCGCTAAAAAGCGGTAAAAAATGTCGTTTGTTCGAAGAAAACGTCGTTTTATGAACGTCAATTTCGTTTTATATAAATGAGTTTCGTTTTATAAAAATAATTTTCATAGTTTGAAAAATAAATTTCGTTGCGTATATATAAATTATGGTAAACGAATTTTTGTTTTCTTTTATATTTTTGCGTTTCATTTTACAACTATTGAAAAAGTTGCCAGTATATTATTTTCGATATACGATAATGTGTTTCGTTGTACATATTTTCGATTTTGGTAATATTGTCCATCTTGGCGCGCCATAAATTGTTGCCGATTATATAGCGCAATGTAAACGTTAAAATGCTTATATTACGAATTTTAGCCCCCCTTTTTTATGAGCTTAATTGAAAATTTGGATTATTTGAAGAACTATGACATGTCGCTGGACTTAAACAGATAAATATAAAATCCTTAATTTTGCCTCCAAAGTCGGGTACTATTTGCGAATTTTTTACGACACCATATTGATACTTGTGACGTAGATAGTTGAACACGTCTGTTTCTGTCAATATAATATTATATTATAGGAGGTGATTTTGTTGTCGTTTTTCTTGTCTTAAAAACAAATAATGACAGTATTTTCAATAAAATATTAAAAAAAAATGGAAGTTTGCCGGAAAGTATGGCCTCAAATCAGTGCTCAGATAATTCGAATTCGATGTCTGAATGCGTATCTGATTGAGCTCGGAATCCCTTGGTTATGTTGAGCATTTAAACGACTTCGCATATGACGATGAACTGCTCGCAGGAGAAGGTGATGAAGTACACAGAATATAGTCTTGCCGTGCATCTTGTATAAAGTCTTACCAATGCTGTATTTGTTTGCTGTAACATGTGTATACCTGATTCCTAAGCTGGGCAAACAATCAAACCAATGAAGTTCTTTGTTATATTCGAAATAATCAATAACAGCTCCCGTTTTTTAGCCGATTTTGTAATAATTAGAAGGAAACGCAGCAAAACCGAAAAGTAAAAATGATAACAGGTGAAACTCTCCTTTTCACCGCTTTTCATAGAGTTCACTGTATAAAAGTGGGAAAAAAAGCGTAATTTAGTTGACTATTGTTAACATTGCTATAAGTATTATTTTAATCATACATGAAATATGCATAAATTTTGAAAATTTTACTTGCAGCGCTCGTCCGTTTTACTCTACTCTAAATCCGTCAGTGGTTATGAGTTAAAAATGACTACGATGAGATGAGCAACTAAGCAATTGTACAAAAATGAAATAATAGAAAAAGTTTCATATGCCTAACAAAAAATTTTTTTGCATGACTTGTTTGTAAGGAGTGCCTGGTATCATAAGCTTTATTTAATATTCATTATAAAATCTAGAAGCAGTGTTTAAAACTGGGAAAAAAGAACAAAATTTATTATAATGATCATAATGAATATGAAAATTGCATTAGTTAGCTATACATGAAATATGCATAAATTTTGGCAATTTTAAGTTGCAGCGCTTGCCCGTTTTGATGTACCTTAAATGATTGCCACTTGCTATGAACTTATGAGTTAAAAGTGACTGCGACAAGATGAACAATCAAGCAATTGTAAAAAAATGAAATAATAGAGAAAGTTTCCTATGCCTAGCAGTTTTTTTCCTTTGCATGACAAGTTTGTAAGGCAAGTGCCTGGTATCATAAGCTTTGCACAAAGCCGTCTATAACAAGTTCTCAATGATGTCTGATACTGTGTTTTTAATATAAAGTTTAAAAGATTGTTTGGTATAAATGGTATTTTTCAGGCACTTCAAAAAGCTACATTTCTAAAGTAGTACCATTATACTAAAACTCAAAGATCGCTCTATACTACGTACTTTACAGACTTGAATGAAATACGAAAAGCGATAATTAACACCAAAACATTTGGCAGATTTCGACACTAGTTACTAGAACCAAGAGAAACGAAAGACTTGTAATGTTACAAAGATTAGCGACATTCTTTAGCTGCATAAAAAATCAAGAAATCTAAATTTAATGAGCGATATCATTTTAAAGATAAACCGATTTTAGGATGAAAATTTCTACATGTTAAACGACTTAAAAATTTAAACTATTCAATGTTGGCAAATGAGTCCATTTATAATTTTGAAACGAATATCCTTCATGAGTCATAAATGTCATTTATTAATATCAAACGGTGAATGAAATAACACATATTTGGCTAATAGACGGTGTGGAAGCAACGAATAATAATTGCTCACAAAAGAATTGAAATTCCTTAATATACAAACATTATCATCATAAATACGCAATCTTTTGAAAGACAGTGGTATTTGTTTTGGTAAGTAAAATTGTTGTTGTTTCTGAGTGTAACTTTGTTTGATTGATTTGCGATTACAGGATTACAAACTTCTACTGGCTACGTAAAAAAATATATAATTTATGGTGTTAGGGTGAGACTGAATTATTCAAAGTGCATAAATAATATGACGAGCAACTCATATCTAATGTTACATTTATACATCAAAAGCCCGCAATGACATGTTGGTTATTTGTCTTTTTTTACAAACCTTTTACACGCTAGCAGCTTGAAGTCTTGAACAGTTGAACTTTGAGATAGATTTAACATTTGGAAAAGTTAAGCATCATGTGTCGTCGATACGTGGCCAAATGATTTTAATCATACAACGGAATTTAAATCATCTTAAGAATAGGGATTGTTATGCAAAGAAAAGATACGGCTTTATGATTTTTATTGTTTTTGTTCAAATGCTTGAATTTATTTTGGATCAAAATGATCAATAAAATGAGAAGTGTAATTGTTACTAATTTACACCGTTTTACAGGTGTTGTGACTGCCTAGTGTGTTTCAGCCGGGACTACTGCAGCTTAGCGGACACCTTGGACACTGACCCAAGCCCTACCATATATCCTAAGCCAAAACGAGCTCGCGCCCCATACAAGCACTTCGGGTGTCCGCTAAACTGCAGTCTAGCCAAAAAAACTGGCGGTCATCTTAAGCGAAGAAGCTTTGTTGTTGTTCTGACGAGCTTTTTGCACTTGAACGAATCCCCCACCAATTGTTGCCGATTATATAGCGCAATGTAAAGTTAAACATATAGTCTTGCCGTGCCTCTTGTATAACGTCTTACCGATGCTGTATTTGTTTGCTGTACTCGATGCCTTTGTTGCCTTGACGATTTCGATGAGCTCGGCAAAGCAATTAAACTAATTAAATTTTTTGTTAGATTCAAACTAAACAACATCCTGTTTCTATGCCGATTTTGTAAGAAGTAGCCATGAAATTAGCAGGAAACGCAGTAAAATGGTCGAAACGCAAAAATAACAATAACCGCTGAAACTCTGTTTTTGACTGCTTTTCATTCAATATTCATTGTAAAATCTAGAAGCAGCGTTTAAAACTGAGGAAAAAAGAACGTAGCTATCATAATGAAGAGGAAAATTAAATTAGTTAACTATGGTTAACGCTGCTATAAGTATTATTTTAATTATACATGAAATATGCATAAATTTTGAAAATTTTACGTGCAGCACTCGCCAGTTTTGCTGTACCTTAAATCATCGTCCTTGGTTATGAGTTATAAGTGAATGCGATGAGATGAACAATGGAGCAATTGTACAAAAATGAAATAATAGAAAGAAGTTTCCACATATCGACACATTACGCTTAACTTGTCCAAATGTTAAATCTATCACAAAGTTCAACTGTTCAAGACTTCAAACTGTTAACGAGCAAAAGGTTTGTAAAAAAAGACAAATAACCAACATGTCATTGTGGGCTTTTTATGTATAAATTTAACATTGAATATGAGTTGCTCATCATATTATTTATGCACTTTGAATAATTCAGTCCCACCCTAACAACATAAATTATATAATTTTTTACGTAGCCTGTAGAAGTTTGTAATCCTGTAATTGCTAGTTCTTTTTGCTATAAAAACATGCACAGAATCCTGTGTAAAAGCCGAGTTTAAAATTAAAGACAATAAATAATATTACACAATAAGTGATGTAACATAAAGTAGATATGACTTTAATGTAACTTTACATATTTCTCAATTTTCAGTGAAACTTTATCATGTTAAATCAATGCTTGTGTACAGTGTAAATATATCGACAACGTGCCATACAAGATAATATGTATGAACTCCTAGCTTGTAACTACAATGTGGTTGGCTATAAATCTTATCTAAGAAAACAACAAGAAAAAATCTCTACATGCAATTGAGTTATCTATTTCTACATAAGTGCGTCTGTATATTGAGTTGTTCTTAAACCATTAACAAGCAAACGACAAAAAAGCAACTGTGATTGTAATGATGAATGTAAAACAAATGGTTTTTTTCAAAAAATTACGTTCATTTGTACCTTCAACACAGACACTTGGATCACATTCGTTTGCTTTAATTTCAAATTCTGCTGTGTCACTGTTAGACATCACCGAGATGTAGATTGGTCGGAGATTTTCTTGACTTGATCGCTTTGATCGTCTCGTGATGGCTCTTGCTGAAATCACAATAACTTTATCCTTCTGTGATGCTCGTTCAAATTTTAAATCGTAGTTATAACGATATGGATGTGGGTGGTACGAGACACGTAAAGAATAGTACTGACCTGGAGGTCCTTTACATCTATTTTTAGGTTCAAATTAGGCTTGACTTTATAATTGAAGTATTTGTTTGCGACTTTTTTAACACTGGTTCTAATCGTTTCGTTATTTGCCACCACTCGAGGCTCGTAGCATGCAGACGACGTTATTGTGGAAATAAAAGCATTGAGATTTGAGAAAGAGCTCAATGTAAAGACGTGTTGATTTGGATGAAGCAATCTTCTTTAACTGTGCTATGTCGTAATTTGCAACTCCAATGGCAAAAAAGGCAATTTCATTATTTCTAATAATTTTTGCAGATCTTGTGACACTAACATACGATTTTCCGTCAGTTAGAACGATGAGTATTAGGAAATCAAAAACCAAATCGAAACCAAACGCTGACCATTCCCGCACGAACACCACGTGCAAAAGATTTGAATTCTGTTGACCAGTTGTTTCTGTCTCGATCGTATCTTCCTTTAGGTTTTTGTACTATCGTGAACATGATCTTATATGTTACTTTGTTTGCCATTTTTTGGAGTTTCAAAGGATTTTCAATGATGGTGCATGCAGCGTCGTCTTTTTGCAAGCCAAAATACGGTTGCAGTTTTCCAACGACTTCATTCAGTGTTCCATTGAAAGATATTTGTGACTTACTTCCTGTCAAGTAATGTTCAATTAAAGGTGTCTGGGACTTACTTCCTGTCAAATAATGTTCCAGTGAAGGATGTCTGTGACGTACTTCCTGTCAAATAATTTAGATAGTATCGTTATATACTAATTTTTACGTAATTTGATGGGTGATACTAGGGTACATAGCATTAGTCAACTTTTGCTTTTACTGTATGCTTCAGCAAGGGGATTCTTTTTCTTATATAATAGAGCACCAAAAAAAATTTCAATGCAGGGGCTTTTTCACCAGAAGCAACCACTGGATATAAGTAGTAAATGTGAAGCCTAAATACACAGACGACTAAATTTGATCTTGTGCTTTTCGTATAATATCCAGCTTAGGTAAAAAAATTTGATTCTTAACGCGTCTTCCGATTCTATTTTGACTTTGCGTTTTAGACCTAGACTTTACGGTTCACAACTTCTTCATACTATAGGATTTGCTATAGGATTTGATCTTTGCTAGCGGAAGTCATAAGAAAAATAGAGCTAGCGTTAATGCATTTTATTAGATGGCAAGCGTCACCTCCGGCTAAATGGCGCACTTTGATTGGCTAGGAAACATTTTGCCGGTCCATTATTTTCCCGTAATGGACCATGGTCCGAAACGCAAAATTTGCAGTCAAATGTAAACAAATTTCGTAATGCAAACAGCAAAACGCAAAATAAACAAAGCTACGTTTCAGGTCGAATAATGCCATATAATAAACCTTTTAATAACCTCGCTTTCTCAGTCTTCACTGAGAAATATCGGACCTCTCTCCCTCGGTCCGTTAAAGGCTTAGTATTGTGACGTCTAGTTACCTCCATAATTAGAAACTACGTCATTTGGCGCGAATTTTGATATAAAAATCATACATATTCTAAGCGATTTAAGAGTGGACCGAGCTTTTGTATTTTGGAACATTTTACAATTTTTTGATCCCAGTCAACCAAATATATCTATATTTTACAAAAAGTATTGCCTTTATTTTGTTATTTGTTTTTCTTTTTAATAAAACACACTATTAACAACAAAATTTATCTACAAAACGCCGACTTTGGCTATAAAGTGCGCTTTAGTATCGTTGCATCTTTGTTTATGCACAAGCGACTTTGTTAAAAAAGGATTAGACCTGATTGAAAGCAAATGTTCCAGTTTATACTACAAGAGTTTAATATGTTTTTTTTTGTGTTTGCACTTTCAAAACGGTCATATTTACATTAGCGGATCCAGGGAAGGTCAGAATACATTAATAAACATATATTTCCAATTTTAAATACTTTAGTGACAATCTGACTGGGAGAATTTTCGGTTTAATTCTTCTTTAAAAATTTCCAGCCGAGAAGGTTGTTAAAATGAGTCTTTATAACTTATTTTGACCAGCACGAGATCCGCCACTAACATTTACTATAGTCTGAATGTTTATTAAACTTACTTGTATCTAACTGTGGTTTGCCTATCTTTAAGATACCAAAATTTGGCAACAGGTCAAAAGAGACCACATGCATGTAAAAAGTTTGCTGCAAACTTCAATTTAATACCACAGAAGGAAAAGTCATATTGCTTGTGTTCAAACAGAACTTTTGTGGCTTTAAACTTGCTTTAATAACTTTAACAATGCAGTCTCCTCCTCCCCCGGGACCCATTAAGTTTTGTTTGTTAAAGGTTGAATACGTTCTTCAAAAACACAAGAAGACTGGGATAATGATGTATTCATCAGTATTTTTTGGATTGCAGTTTTTTTGTTGTCTTGGGGTCAATTGAGGTGTGTTTGCAGCTTTTGGAATCAAACCGTCTCTTTACAAATTTTTAGACTTTTAGCTGCTCGTTTAGAAACCAAGTATGGCTCTCATAGCATGAAGCTGCAATCTTGGGATTTATCCGACATCCTTGCTTTTAATCACTGTGTTTTCTTTTGTTTACAGCAAAATAAAATGTTAACATTGTTAATTCTCGTTTGGGGGGAGTCAAAACTTACAGCAAATAGTGCAAAGACAGTCACTTTAACGATTTTCGTCAATTTCGTCAAATCGAATTAATTATGTACGCTTCTGTATATACTTGAATAAAATTGTGGAACTTTTGCGCGTTTCAGTTGAATAGGAGAAAATATGCGTTTGTTGGCTTATTTGTTGGTAAAAGTAGATCTAACGCTTGGTATAATGTATTTATACATTACTATGTAATCTGATAAATCAAGTGGAGAGAAAGCTGTTAAAGAATCCTTGTTGTAGTCTTGTAGAAATTATAAAGATTTGTTAACATCACCTGCAATGTTTCGTTGTAGCTTTTAGGTGCAATTACAAATTATTTCTGGCAATCTGTGTTGATCCATGAAACGTCAAAAGTTAAGTTTATTAAAATTACAAATCAAACGATTCCACACCCAGATTACAAAAATTTCCATTGCAGTAATTGAATTAGCTAATTAGTTTATAATTAGTCGATTGGCCTAAGTTTAACCCAAAGAGCTTGAAATGTGTCGCATTGAGAGTCTTTGGCGTAATTCTCATCCTAAAACTGTTTATTACTTGCATTAATTTTACTGTTTGACAAACCATTGGAAGTCTAACTACCTGTTTCCTTCAAATTTTTTTGCAATCCTTGCGCGCTGACGAATTTAGCGACTTTTCCTAACTGTTCACTTTTTTTGCTAATAAGCCATGTCTATATATTTTAAGTTTTCTATTTCTTCCTAAATTATCGTTAACAAAAGCAGCAAAAAGAAAAACATTGCACAATTTAACCTGAAAAATCTGAGCGTCGCAGAATGTCAGAAACTGATAAGGACATCATTTATTATTCGTTAGTAGCATGCACGAAATATCAGGAATGAAGTCAAGAGTAGGAGTAGTTAACTAATATATATATATATATCATCGCAGGCTCAAGTTTTTTTATTATAAAATGTATTATGTCTAAAAATAGTCATAATACATCTTATAATAAAAAAAACCGGGGGGATCGTTTTTGAGGCAGTCAGCGGTAGTAAACATAAAAATAGAGAAGGGTGAGCCTGTGATAATATACATATATATATTAGAATAGTGGATAAGAGTAATATAAAATATATAAACAAGTAGATTTCATAAAAAAAAAGATATATATTTCAAATACAATATAAAATAATTACATTGATGAAAGTCCAAAGTCCAATTTTTAAAAAATGATATTATGGAAAGTCCAAAGTCCAATTTATTGATGATACAAATTGTCACGCTTCAATGCTTCATCCACATTAAAGAAACGATAAAAGGAATCAACCTTTTCACCAAATTCTTCATCCCAAAACCAATTAAACCAATCTTTTATTTGTAAACAAAGACATTGATAGAAACTCGATCCAGCACGTATGTTACACATTTTAAATTTTTCCAAAGTCCGATTTACTGATGATACAAATTGTCTCGCTTTATCGCATAATTCACAAGAAAGAATCGTAAATATGACCCAGTCTTTTCACCATTATTTTTGTCCCAAAACCAATTAATCCAATCTTCTATTTGTACACAAACGCAAGTAAAAGAATTTGTAGAAGATGGTATGTCACACATTGTGTGGTTTAGTATTTTCTCTTGTATTTTGTCTTGACGTATTTATCAGTTTCTTTGAACATATGGGATATAATGACGTAAAGTCAAAATACGTCTTCAATCGATTGCAAATAGCAATATATTCATCTTCGCGTCTTGATGTATATATAAGTTTCTTTGGCATCATAAATAATACCATGAAAGAAGCCTCACAATGATTACTAGTAACCAATCATTGTAATGCTTCCTTTATGGGTTTTTATTTTTCTTTTTTATAAGTACAAACATTTTACACAAATAATTTTATTTTGAATTAATAAAAAATCTTTTTTTGTCTTTTTTCTTACTTTATATCTTTTTCTACTTTTTCATACATTTCTTTTATATTAAACTCAAATTCCATTCTTAGATGATTTATAAATTCATCAATTTTCTCTGTAAGTTTTTCTTCAATTTTTTTTATTTCTCCATTTATTAGTGGTATTATTTTGTTAAATTCAGAAAAAACTTTTGATTCTACAGAAGATTCAATTTCACAATAGATACATTTTGTACATATTGATTGCTTACATTTTTTAGAGGAAAAATATGGTGTGAATTAAATTTATTAAATTCACGAAATGTTGACGGTTTTCCATATGAAATATTTCCAAATCCACCATAATTTTTGGAAGGGTTATTCACATCATTTTTTTCCATCTTTTTCATTGAATACCAATGTGGTTATCTTCCTACATTGATATTAAGGATTTATATATTACACTTTCTTAGTAAATAAATAAAAAAAATTTAACCTTTCTTATCTTTTTATGTAAAAAAACATATTTCTTATTTTTATAAAAAATTCGAATTTCTCACTTTTTAATCATATTTCTTTTTTTCTTTTTTTAAATAAATTTGAATTTCTTACCCTTTTTATCACTCTTTTAATGTAAAATCTTCAATAAAAGATTTATTTTTTCATTTGAATGTTTTGGCGTCTAATTGATAATGGCGAAATCTTCAAATCAAAGTATTACTTTTATATTTGAGCGCGATGAAGATTTTGATGAAGAAAAAGATTTAAGTCAAATTATTATGAAATCAGAATATATATCTAAATTCATTGATGGTGGTGGGATGATTATTTTTAACAAAGAAATTGAAGATGGAAGAAAATTTAATTTCAAATTATGCTATGAAGGGATGATAATCAGCGAAAAGATAGTATTGACATATTTATAGAAAAATTGGAAGACTACTTTTATTATCATGATAAAAAAGAATTTTATAAGCACATTACACAATTGGATTTAATTAAAGTATTTTATAAAAATATTATTGAAAAAATTGTAATAGTAACTATATGATATATATATAAGAGGGTAAAAGTACCGGATATTGCATAATATAATTTCTTACTGGTATTATGACTGTCGTGTACAGAATTATTGTATTAATTGCTGAAATTTCGGAAAAATGGTTGCGGTCTTCAAATGCAAATTTAATATGGATAAAGTATTATATATATCACCGCAGTCATCAAGCGACTACCAGATCGCTTAGTTTTTTCTAGATGATGTAGAAGATATATTTAAGAAGACGAAGTCTGATTGACATTTGAGTGTTAGATGTTTAGTATCATTTCTTGCTGGTGATAATGGCAGATTGGCGAAGTAGAACTATAGTATTCTTAACTGATGATGGGTTTATTTCGAATAAAGTGTTTCTATCTTCAGATGTCATTTCGAGTTGGAAAAAGCAGTGCAGAGTTTTTGATGTTATTGATGAATGTCAAGAAGATAATTTAAGAATGATTTTTGATGCAACTGAAAAGAAATATATCTTGGAACAAAATCACTTATTGAAGCATTTATTAAAGTATTAAAAAATATTTGGATGAAAATGATGATAATCATCAACATTTTGAACAAATGAAAGTACTTATGAACAGTAATGTTGAAAAATAATTTCCTATGTAGCTGAATAGGTGAAGATGTGTGTATATATATAACTTACCCTTCCATGTAAAAACAGATTGATGGAAAAATGTCTCGGATACAGAAGTATTAATGTATGTTTACAAATTGTATACAATCTAAAAAAATTGTTCTTTTTATTTTAAATGTTGTGAAAGATTTTACCCATGTCATCATTGTCATAATAAAGATCATTTTCGCAATAAAAAAGTCAATCCAAAAGATATTTCCTGGATAATGTGTAATTATTGTGGTTTTGAGCAAGGAATTCAACAATATTGTATCAAGTGTAAGAAAAGTTGGCTGACTATTTTTGTGACAAATGTAAGGTTTACGATGATTATTCGAAAGATCCTTATCATTGTGTAAAATGTGGTGTTTGTAGAGTTAAATTACATAGATCATTTCATTGTGATGCTTGTGGATCGTGTTTCGAAAAGGAAAAGGAAAAATCAATATCATATATGCAAGAACGAACATGTTCAATGTATGATATGTTTGGAAGATACATTAACTGGAATCGGAATGTTAAAATGTGGTCACAAAATACATTTTGATTGTTTGACACAATTATTATTACAAGGATTTTCTAACTGTCCGATATGTAGAACTGATTTATTAACACCAACAACCATCCCATCAATTAAGCGAGCATCTTTAAGAACCGTGTCTGGTACAACCTGATACTACCCTCAATAAAATACAAAAACATGAATTTTTATTATATGAAGTATTATATGAAGTATTATATGAAGTATTTACAAATTGATGTATATAAACGAATTTTAAGACATTTTTCTAAAAATACTCCATTGTGTTGTTTAAATTAATTTCTTGGTTGAGTTCTTTTAATTTATCAAGTAATTTTTTCTTCTCTCAAATAGATCAATTAAAAATTTGCTTCTTCCTCATTTTACATATGATATTTCCTTTTATAAGTGAATAAAATTGTCTATTAATACAATTTTGACCGGTGTTAAAAGATAACATATTACAAGAGTATTCAGGATTTTTACCGATTTCGTTGTTGTATTCTTCAAGTTTTTTTTTTTTGGTCGGACGTCCTCTCTTTTTTTTATACTTTCAGTAGCATCCAATAATTGCCTTTTTTTTCCTACCCATTAATCAAGATTATGAGGAGGACTTGCAAATACTAGATTGGGATGAGCAAATACTTGATCTTGGTTCATTTGTTCGGGAGGAGGAGATGTATTTTCTTGATTTTGATTCACAGTATTATTATTAGGAGGAGTTGTAAATCCTTGATCTTGATTAAATTGAACGTCTTCAAGTTCTCTTAAAAAAGTGTGGGGATATTGTAATTTAAGAAAGACATCGTGTTTGGTGACATCATAGTTGTAGTTGAGATTGGAGACATGATATTCATAAGAGTTGTATTTTTTTTAGTAGGAGAATTTTTTGATGAATATACATTATTAATTATGGGTAAAGGAGATGATTTTTGAATATTATCATGATAAGTATTCAAAGTGGCTTTGCCATCAATCTTTTCTGCTGTATCTTCATCCGTGGGTTGTGGAGAATCTGGTGATGATGATGCACGATTTTGATTTTCGATGCAACTTGTCTCAGAATTTGTCTCGTTATTTTCTCAGTATTTATCCAATTCGGTATGGGTGTTTGTAGAGAGGGATATTCATTATTCTCTTGAAATTGATTTTCTTCTTGAAATTGATTTTCTTCTTGATTTTTTGCTTTTAATTTTTTTTCTTTATTTTTTTTATAAATATATCGAAGCGATTTTGTTTTTTTATCTTTCAAATAAAGTAAAAATCTTCATATGACACGTCTGAGTCCATTTTTTCTTTATAATAAAGAAATTTTTAACGAGTAAGCTTTTATATACTACCCGAATTTGATATATAAAATTGTATTTCCTTTCATTTAATCTATTTATGGTATTATTACCCTTGGGTGAACTTGCTATACACCCTTGATTGTACTTGGTACAATCTGATACCATTTTTTGCTTAAATTTAGAATATAACCTTGACTTTTCTTGACTGAGTGTCTAGAAGTTACTAATTGAGATGTTTTGCATTTTTTGACGTCAATGAAGAATTACTACATGTTTTTATTACTATATATGGTTATTACATGCACGATAACCTTGAACGCTTCATATTTGCATTGCTTGATATAACCTTAACGTTTTAAGTTGATTGACATTACTGACTGGTCTAGAAGTTACTAATTGAGATGCTTTGAATTTTTTGACGTCAATGAAGAATTACTACATGATTTTTTTATTACTATATATGGTTATTATATGCACGATAACCTTGAACGCTTCATATTTGCATTGCTTGATTTTTTTTTGTTTTTTTTTAATATTGCGGGTATATAAAAGACCTGTTGTTTGAAATTGTATGCATTGAAGAACTAACGTGTCATATATTTGTTAAGTTTGTTTTATAAAATGGAATCACAAGAATCAAGCGCAAATACATCACACATTTCAACTCCAAATACATCTGAAGATGAAAGTCCAAACACGTCGCATTGGCTCCAAAGAAAATTTTATCATATACCTGATGATGATGATGATGTAAACATCGAACTTAGCGAAAATTATAAAAAACTTGCCGAATTTAGAAAACAAATACTGGACTTGCAGAGTGAATTAGAAGAAACGAAAGAGAAGCTAACGCAAAATGAAGCAAAAATGAGCGAATTTTCAAAAGAAATTCAAGCTTTAAAAGACGAGATGGAAAAAAAGAAAGAGCAAAATGAAGCAAAGCATATTGAATATTTAAAAGATGTTCAAGATTTACAAGATGAATGCGATTGTTTAAACAATTCGCTAACTGATTATGAAAAAATAAAAGAAAATACTCAAGTAAAGTTAATATTAGCACAAGCTAAGTTGGATGAAGAACTTCAAAGTGATGAAATATAGCTCATATAACAATTTTAATATAACTCTTCAAATATTTTGTTTAGACGAGTAACATGCAGTTGTTTTTCATTGTCAGACATGTCAACATCTAAAAAATAAAATCTAAATAATCTTTAGATTTTCTAATTACTTTTTTTTTTCTTTCTTTCTTCTTCTATTTGTTTTTATTTAGTTCGAAGATTTCTTCAAATTGTTTTGTTTCTTTTTCAATAAAAACTCATTTCGTCGCAAACTTTTTTCCAAATATGACTGTATATTTTAATATATTTTCTATTGTCTTGTTTTTTTCTTTCGCGTCTTTGTATCGTAATACTCTTTCTTTTTGACATTTTCCCATCTTTTCTTTGTTTGCTTTCACCGTTTTTTCTCACTACCTTCGCGATAAGTGTATGGTTGCAAGTGAAGTAAACGAAATAAATGCTTGAATTTTATAGATCAAATTTTTGCGCAAATATAACCTTGTGACCTTATAAACATACTGTTGTTACGTTTACTTATTTCACATATGTTAAAACTTGCGATTTTTGTCATAACATAAACCGCATTGAGTATTCAATATTAATGTGTGAAAAAATTTGCATTTAGATTTTCTAATAAAACTTATATTTTTGATTTTGTTGAAGCTAGCAGTATCAGATTCCATCATCACCCATAAGATAATTGCTTAATAGATGTGATGACAGCAAATGGATTTTGTTTCAGTTATTATTAGCGTTGTCTAAAATTTACAAAATTCTGTTTTGAATTTATTTGAAAAAATTGTTTCTTTATATATTAAAACTTTGTTTTTTTTGTCACAACACAAACTGCATCGATTGTTGGTAGTTGAAGGTTAAAGTGTTTTGTAACTCGTGTATCATAATGGGTTTGACACCAGACGGGATTGGTACAATATAATAGATGATGAGATATAAATGTGAACTTCGCATCGACATTCAAGGAATTTATAGAAGACATATTAGAGATGAATTAAAAAGAACAAAATTACGATCAAGTTAAAGTACATCGATATTTTCGATGTGTAAAGATGAAATCAAAGCAATCAAAAATTACAAAAAGAACGCGAAAATCTGTTAAATGATAAAATTGTACAGAAAAATGTTAGAATTTTACTAAATTTTAATACAAATCTTATATTTCGATTTTGTTGAAGATAATAGTTTAATAAATGTGATGACAGCATTGGAAGATAATTTCTAATAAATGTGATGACAACCAATGGTCTTTGTTTGAGATATTATTTGTGTTCTGTTTTGAATTTAGGTGTGATTCTATGTATTAAATACGTTTTATTATAAGATATTAATGTTTTGTTTATTAAATACATTAAAGCGGTGAAAATAATTTTTTACAACTTTGTTTAATGCAAAATGCATATTTTCGATTTTGTTGAAGTCAGTGTCAGATTGTACCAGTCACAGGTATAGAAGATAATTGCTTAATAGACGTGATGACACCAAACGGATTTTGTTTAAGATATTATTAGTATTCTCTAGAATTTATGGTATTCTGTTTTGAATTTAAGTGTGATTCTATGAACAAAAACTTGCGATTTTTGTCACAACACAAATCGCTTTGATTATTAAATATATTAAAGAGGTGAAAACAATTTTTGTATTTTATTTTAATACAAAACGTTCATTTTCGATTCTGTTGAAGTCTGTGTCAGATTGTACCAGTCACAGATGTTTAATTGATATTTATTTGATATGATGACAGTAAATGGGGTTGTTTGTGTTCTCTAATGTTCAAGGGCAACTAGCAAACAAAGACATAGCGTATAGAGATGTAGATATGAACGTTCAAGGTGAAACGGAAACAAAGGGTATTTTGTTGTAACGAGAGTATTTAAGAACACGTAAATATCACAACTGCATCGAAGTTTCAAGCTCTGTAGAAGTTATCTTGTTGGAAATCGGTTGATTCTTTTGTTGAAATCGTTACCTCTCGCTATTTGTTGAGGAAAACTTGTACTGGTAAGAATTAATGTTATTTCCCTTTATTTATGACCCACTTTTAATATGACAATTGCATTAACGTTTCTAGTTATGTTAAAGTCTGTTTTACTTGAGAGTCTTCCAAATGCGTTTATTTATGAGCTAGTTTTAATAACGCACTTTATTTTTCTAGTTACGTTAAAAATCTGTTTATTGGAAAGAAATATTAAAGTGAAACAGTTTATAATTGTGAGTAAATTTGGGTTTGGTGAAATTTAGAATGTGTTATGTATCAACGAAGTCAAGATTTTATCCATGTCTTTGTTTACGTAAAATGAAAGATTGGTTTTAATTGGTTTTGGGACGATGAATGTGGTGAAAAAGTTTGAATGCTATTTCCGATTCTTTATTGTGGATGATGTATTGAAGCAAGACAATTTTGTATTATCAGTAAATTGGGTTTTGAACTTTCCATATTATCATTTAAAATTGATTTTCGGACTTTCATCAATGTAATTATTTTGTATTGTATTTGAAATATCTTTTATGAAAATATACTTGTTTCTTCTAAATACTATACCGAAGGATTATACGTTGTTTGAAATAGTTAAGAATTTTATAGTATTTGCTTTTATTCACGAA